>NC_044196.1:16623373-16723373 GCF_900880675.1 Sparus aurata | reverse complement strand
AAATATAAAAGATGCACATTCTGTTGTTATCCAGTAAGAAAATATCCACTCATCCCTAGGGCTGTAAAGGTCATTGCTCATTTATCAGTGTGCCATTGTTGATTCCCTCATTTTACCATGTACCTCCCCCATCTTGCCTGAAAATAAACCAAAATGGGGGGTGGAGATTTTTAAAATACTTTAAGGTCATAAATTAAGATGTTATAACACTAATGAATGTGGGTTTTCAGTTACTGATTTAACAAATGCATATTTTAGCATTCCTGTTCATCCTGACTCACAGTTCAAGGTTGCTTTCACTATCAATGGTAAACTTTGTACATGGATGTGGATGCCATAGAGTTTTCTTCTCCAATCCAACTTTGTTCCAAAACTGCAAATGAAAACAAACAATTGCCTTATTGGATTTAGCAGGCCAGTGTTGTCCATAGATTAAGCTTTTTTTTTTTTCATTTGTTTTTTTTCATTCTTTTTCATTCTTTTAGGCCTCCCAGACCATAGACATCCCACAAGGTTAAGGAAAAAAAATAATAATAATAAATCATGGAAATAAGACACATTTCTGAAATGGAGTGGTTTATTTAAAAAATGTAACCCCATGGTGGCGAATAGTGATTAATAGATCATTAATTAAGACAACCTTCCACCACAAAGAGCGCAATAGTGAAATTATCAAAGGGCTGTAGTAGCTGCCAAAAAGTTATGACCATAGCTGATATAATCATGTGTCCTCAAACTGTTTATGTTCTGCATGCTGTGTCATTTAACCTCAGAAAACCAAAAAAAGTACAAATAATTAAAATATGTTGCAGATAGGCGCAGTTTACCTGTGGAGTTTTAATGCAAGACACTCCAACTGATAAGCAACCTTTAGCACACAACAGCACCAAGTTAGATAACATTTGAGGCTGGTCTGCCTCCCTGTTGCCAGGGACTTGCAGCAGCAGCAGCTTTTGCTTTCAGAAAGCCTCAGCAGGAACCATAGGACACATAGCCTTACTGTAACGTCTCACCAGATACATGCCCTGTTTGTGCTAACACAAGCTAGGTTATGAAGTTGTGCTCTCAGCATCAACTGAACATCCAACGTTGCAATTCAGTTAATCCTGCAACACGGATGATACCGCCACATGACTGCCTTCAAGCCACAAATGTGTTTCTGAAACCACGTGAAGATTTGCATAATTAACCAATAACAACATATCACTCTTAGTTTGTAGATGGGTCCTGCCTCGCGACAAGCAACAACGCAGGTTACCCCATCGTACAGTTGCTGCCAGACGATACATTTACCACAGTCCAAACAATCTATCTTGCCCAACCATGCTCAGCACAGCTTGCAGAAATAAAAGCTTTTTAACTGTAGCAAGCAAATTGGCAGAAGGCAAACAGTTAAATGTATACACAGACCGACATTATGCATACACAGTGTGTAATATACACAGAAATATCTGGAAACAGAGAGGTTTTCTCAGAGCGGATGGCACATCAGTAACGCATGGAGCAGTCATCTTAACACGATTTGAAGCATTCATCTATCAGGTGTATCAGCTATTATCAAATGTGCTTCACACCAAAAGAGCAGTTCCCTGATAGCCAAAGGCAAAAGCCTGGCCGATGAGGCCGCTGAGCAAGCTGAAACCAGTATATGTGTTTGACCGTTGATTGCAGCCCAAAACTGTGAACCACTCACCACTTTACCGTCCTTGATAGCAGCCCAGAATGAGGCTGGCATGTATGTATATAATGTAACAGTTAGTGTGGTTAATACGAGGTGCTATTAAAACCACTCAAGAAGACTCTCAGAAAAGTTTATGACGTAAAAGTCATTTGTGATGTGCAAATATAGTAGATAAAACTTTAGCAGAATATGATGTTTGTGCAAACCATAATGTGAGGAAAGCATTTCGTGCTGCAAAATTATGCAAAGAAGTGTTCGTGTGATTTGGTTTGCCGGAGTGCATGAATTCTGATAACGAGTCATCTTTTGATAGAGATAAAGATTAAAGTAGGAGTTTGGGACCATGGACTTCCGAAAATAAAGACAATTCAGGCTATTCAGGTATTTGTAAGACAGGGAAATGCAGATTAAAATGCAGCCTTAAGTCCATGGACGGCAAACATTGGATAAATAACCTAAAATCAAAGTAAATTAAGGTCTAAATTAAAGGAGATGTAAGAATAACGCACGCAAGGACCAAAACTGCAGAAAAGAACAATCTGAACTGAAATAAACAACAATAAAAGTTAGTAAACAAAAATCGAAGATCAGCAAAAAAAGTTTCAGTAAAATCAATAATAAATGTTCGAGCATTCTTATGGGGGTTTAATAAAGCGCAAAAGTAGTGTATGCAGTTGTTGACTGTGTGTTGTCAACTACCTGTGTCCTGACTGTGTGTTGAAAAATCTGCTGGTAAGATTTGTGTTTCCTAAAATAAATTGTGCTATTTCGCAATGTTGTGTGATTTTATGCTGATGTAACTGTCAAGGTGTTAGAGACATTTTGCTGTTCTAAAGAGCTTTGTGTTGCTGTTAAGTAGTCAAACGGTGTGAAGGTTATTAGACAAACTTGATAGTTCTGGTCTAAAACATGTGTGCTAAAGATATATTAGTATTGGGTGTGATTTATGAGATTGTTGTTTATGTATGTGTTGTTTTTGGCTTATGAATACTATTCGCGCAGGCTAATAGTTTCTAAATGCTAAATGGATGAGGACTTGTATTACTTTAAGAGCGGGTTCCTATCTCGCTGGTGGCCTAGGAAGTTGTGTGCTGAAAAGTTGTGTTTCAAACTGCAGCTCCATTGCTCCTCCCCTGGTGTGTGTGAGAGGGGGATCCTAGAACCCCCACCGCTCTACTGCACGTCCGGTGTGACGTAATCGCCCTCCCTTTCTCTCCTCACTGTCGGCTGTGTCCGAGCTCAGTGAACTTTTCCTTTTTTTGTACAGCAAGGTTTTGTTGTGGTTTTTCAAGCTCCTTCCAGCATGCTGTCTCATTAGCGGTTGTTGTCTGAAGTGAATGCCTACATGCCAGTGACAAATACATTTATTTGATGATTACATATAAGCTGCTATTTCAAATATTATAACCAATTGTGTTGCAAATACAGTTTAAGCCAAGTTAATATTAAAGTAAACGCTATGATCTGTTTTTTGTTTTTTTTTCTCTAAGTACAGGGTGTGAGCTGAAGAAGGCTGTTGTGAATCAAGTAGTATTTGACCAACCTACTCTGTTGCCCAAATGGTGTGTTCATAGATAAGAAATTTAAAGCTGATATTAGAACTGAAACAGGTAAAGTACTAATTGAAAATACTGCGATCCTTTAAAAAAGCGTATATATAAAGTGTCTGTGTTGATTGCATTATGATTTTCACATCAAGGTTCACATACCTGTCACAGAAGAAGTAAAATCATCATTTGAACAGCAGAAGCATCAAGCATCTAATAAAAACATACATATAAAGTGTCCACAGTCACAAGGTTTAGTAGAATGTGCCAATGGTGCATTAAAAACTGAAATAGCCAAAATCATGGCTGATTTAATGGTAAACTCACCTGGGAAGATGCTTTGCCATTAGCACTAATCTCTATGCGCTTGCAAACTAACAGACTAACCCATCTAACCCTGCATGAGATGCTCACTGGACACCCAATGCCACTGCCACAGTGCAGGGACCCTATAGAGGGATCACTGCTTCAGCAGGAAATTTGGGGGACTATTTACGGGGTTTAACTCAAATCCACAGACTTGTCTTCCAACAGGTGAAAGACTGATAGTAGTGTCGGAGAGGCTGCAGAGGATGATGCCGCCAGCACAACCACAGGCAGTGACACCCTGGAAAGTGCACGTGAAGGACTGTCCGGCCTGCAAGTCATACACCACCCGCCCACGCCTGAATTCAGGCCAGAGTCGGAGTGTTCTCTGACTCAGATTAATTTGTTTGTTTTCTTTCTCTTTGTGCTAACCCTTTCAGGTTTCGCAAGGGGGGAGGGAGAAGGAGAAGTCCTAATGACATGCGCCACTATTATTACACCACATGTTAATTGTGTACTTGCCATAGTCACCTTAAAAAAAAAAAATGGGAGAACTACTACATCTTCTGTATGTAAAAAACTGATACATATGATTATGCACTTGCCACCGACAGCACAATAGCTAACGTTCCAGGTAAACATTGGGTGGGACTACCCCGCACCACTGACTGCCAAGAGAAGGAATGGTGACATTACAGGTAATATGCACAGACACGTCATGTCAGGACACTCAGAAACAAATCAGGAAATGACAACAATAGATGCCAGTAGATGGATTTGACTAATGAGTAAGCGAAAGAAAAAAAAGAGATTTGGCCAAACTAAGAACTGCACAGTGGAACTCAGACATGTTTCAGCAGTGGATAACCTACTCAGTTGAACCAGTGCACAAAGCACAGAAAAGACAGACAGTATTGCATGTTACAACGCCAAAAGAATACCACTGCTCATGCCACTGCCAGGAAGTCACAGAGGTGACTGTCCAGATACGTCAACATGTTTTGCTATTTGTGCCATGCACATGGCACAGAAATTGGATGAATGGAGTTCCAACTCTCAAATATGCCTATATAGAATTTAAAGAATGACAGCTATGCCATCTGTGGTATGTAAACTTGATAAACTAATCTTCCTTTTCTGTGTAGCACGAGGAGCGGAGTTGGAGTATGTAACCCAAGGAAATACAACCACCATGACGGATGTGGTGCGGCTGGTGAAGTGTAGCAACGACACCTGGTATCCAGCCACCAATGGGGGCAATGCTACCACCATGAAAAATGTGTGAATCCAGCCCAGCAAGCCCGGACGCTGAGGGAGAGAGAGGACAGTGTCGCAAAGAGGCTCACACCACAAGGCAGGAGGGCTCAATGATTAGCCCAACCAAGACTACAGGATGCTCGCCGTAGATGATGTGGGAAGGCTGAATTTTCAATCAGAGCTGCAATCCTTTCACCATATATCCTGGCCTAAAGCTTATGTCCTATGCCCTGGTTTTCCACAGCAGCCAGGAAGTCATCAACATCATGGATGGAGGACAAAATGTAACTTGGTCAACGTGCCGACAAGGCTGCAAGCCTGGCTAAAGTTGCTGTCCACTCCAGGACTTCCAGCAATTGTACAGTGATCTTTTGTATTCAACACAGTTGTGTGAGATTAAATGTTGTAAATGTGTTGTGATGATGAAATGAGTGTTTGATAAAGGTAAGCGGGCACTCATTTGTGAAGGTCATGTCAGAAAGCTGAGTGCTGTAAAAAGCACGAGAAAGGTATTAAACCAGTGTGGTTTACAAGAAACCAGTAAGTTCATAGGGGCTCTGGTGGAATGTTGGCCTCAGGGCCGCCACACTAACCAAGGGAACACCACAGGTAACATGTAACTAAGGCTAACCAATCACCCAAGTGTGTCGTATAAGTCCAGCTGCTAAGATTGAATAGAGCTCTTACCTTTCTTTATCTAATTGGATCAATGGGTGGAAAATAGATAAATAAATAAATTAATAATAAAAAATACCAGAAGAAAAAATGTTTCACAAAAACAAAAGGTGGTGTAGGTGTTTCATGTCAATGATCTGATAATTACTGATCAAGTGTTTGTTGAACCGACCTAAGAAGGATTACCTTCACAAGGTGTGTCTAAATAATATTCTAATCCATAGAGGTTGAAGAATTTGTCTATGTAATCTTATGCTTTTCTTTAAATTTTCTTAACATTCTAATGAGCATAAGTTACCTTATTATGCATGCTTAAAACACAAATCTAGAAGTGTTGAGTGATGTAATTCACCAAGAGTTCAAAGCACTTCCCTATGGGTTGATACTCATTATCAGTCTTGTAGGGGGTTGCATTTATATTGTTTGAAACTATATATATTATGTTTTATCTACAATATACTCATACTATTGTGTATATTATTGTGTATTGTAACGATGAGAAGATGATTGTACTCCCTGATGTTAAAGTTTGAAGTGTTGGTCCTTTTTTGAAGGACCAAAGGGGGGACTGTAGTGGCAAATATATACTGGGTCATGATCATGCATATAAATTTTATTTGAGAAATACACCTTCTAACAGTGAATATGAGCCTGATGTAAGACCAAGGTCAGATACTCCCTTTATAATAACAGAGCTGGAGTGAGTTAGCAGCAGGTGACGCCGCAGCCCACCCAAGGCCAAGATAGAGGCCTGGGTGAGACACTTTGCAGCCATTAGGGAAGATATTAAATAATATTAAGATGATAGTCTCGCGTGATCATGACGAGGGGGTGGTCCAAGAAGGGGTTGGTGACACTGACCCCAGGTATAAAAGGGGGTGATCCGGGGAGATTTCTCAGTTGTTCGGGGATACCTAATGGATTTATAACTTCTCTTGGAATAAACACCTTTTTGACTGAAGACCTGCTGCCTCGCCTCTGATTTGGACTTAGGCTCTGGAGTGAATTTTTGGACTTAGTCTCTGGAGTGATTTTTTGGACTTAGGTTCTGAGCAACTTCACCTCTGCTCTGAACTTAGGTTCTGAGTGGATTTCTCCTCTGAGTTGGATCTAAAATCTGGGCTGTTTTTCCTTTATTTTGGATTTTAACCTTCAAGTGGATTTACTGGGCCTGATTGTGGAATAATTTGACGGATAAGGATGGTAGTCTCCCACTACAATAGAAATACAATTTCAAAGTAGAGATTAAAATAAAATAGCGTAGTAGCCAATAAATACAAATAAATAATACAATAGTAAAGTATACAATCTGAAATATGTACACAATATACAATGAAATGGTTGTAGCGTTATAAATGAAATGAGAAGGAATAGTTATATTGTATGTTTGGTTTTTACATAGCCAAATGAGTCCGATAATCAGAGGGAGGAGTTGTACAGTTTAATGGCCACAGGTAAGAATGACTTCCTGTGGTGCTCAGTGGTGCATTTAGGAGCAATCAGTCTCTGGCTGAAGGTGCTCCTCTGTTCAACCAGAGCGTTGTGGAGAGGGTGAGAGCCGTACTGCAGTATCACCCGCACCTTCGACAGCATCCTCCTGTCTGACACTGCTGTTAAAGTGTCCAGCTCCACCCCCACAATGTCACTGGCCTTTCTGATCAGCTTGTTGAGTCTGTTGGCATCGGCTACTCTCAGTCTGCTGCCCCAGCACACCACAGCAAACAGAATAGCACTGGCCACCACAGACTCATAAAACATCCTCAGCATAGTCCGGCAGATGTTAAAAGAGTGGAGCCTCCTCAGAAAATAGAGGCGGCTATGTCCCGTCTTGTAGAGAACTTCAGTGTTCTTAGTCCAAACCAGTTTATTGTCAATGTACACCCCCAGATATTTGTAATGTTCAACAATGTCCACATTATGCCCCAGGATGGAAACTTGGGTCACTGGTGTCCTGGTTCTCCTCAGATCCACCACCAGCTCTTTGGTTTTTGCTGTGTTGAGCTGCAGGTGGTTCAGCTCACACCATGTGACGAAGTTGTCCACCACAGCCCTCTACTCGGCCTCCTCACCCTTGCTGATACATCCAACTACAGCAGAGTCATCAGAAAACTTCTGAAGATTGCAAGACTCTGTCTGGTAGCTGAAGTCTGTGGTGTAAAGGGTGAAGAGGAAATTAGAGAGGACAGTCCCTTGTGGGGCTCCGGTGTTGCTGACCACTGCATCTGACACACAGTGACGCAAGCACACGTACTGTGGTCAGCCAGTGAGATAGTCTACAATCCAGGACACAAGGGGGGGATCCACCAGCATCGCCGTCAGCTTGTCACCCAGTAGAGCAGGCCTGATGGTGTTGAAAGCACTGGAGAAGTCAAAGAACGTGACCCACACAGTGCTCCTTGGCTTGTCCAGGTGGGCGTAGACACGGTTTAGCAGGTAGATGATGGCATCCTCAACTCCAATCCGGGGCTGGTAGGCAAACTGGAGGGGATCCAGGTGCGGCCTGACCATAGGCCTGAGCTGCTCCAGGACGAGTCTCTCCAGGGTCTTCATGATATGAGACGTCAGTAACACCGGTCGGTAGTCCGAGAGCCCGCTGGGCTGCGGCGTCTTTGGCACTGGATCGAGGCAGGACGTCTTCCATATCACAGGGACACTCTGGAGGCTCAGGCTCATGTTGAAGACACAGTGAAGAACTCCACATAGCTGTTCGGCGCAGGCTCTGAGAACCCGTGGGCTGACACCATCAGGGCCTCCCCGCGGCGGAAAAGGAGCTGGAGGAGCCAACAGCTAGTGAGCAGCTACAGCTAGCTAGCGGTAGCAACACAGAGGCACAAGTCCCCCCAGCGGAGCCGGAGCATGCCGATTATAGCGCCAATCCCAGCTGCAGCGGGCTCTCCCAAACACAAGGCCATGGTCACAGTGGTCCTCCGGATGATTTAAGTGAGGACAAGCCCGCTCAGATCATTTTGAAGAAGTTTCTCTCTCGCCTTTTCAATGGTCAGAAACGCTCATTTGTTGCCCTGTGGTACAACCATAGAGACCGGTTAGAATACAGTGTTAAAGCCGACGCTGCATTTTGTTTTGCATGTCAAAAGTTTGGGACTGTAGATTCTGTGTTCACAAAAACTGGCTATTGTGACTGGAAACACGCAACAGAGAGAGGATTGTGCAAGCATGAAGAGTGTAAAGAACACATGGAAAGTGTGGCAAAGTGGCGAGAGAGAGTGAAGAGAGCTGACTCAGGACAGGAGATTTCTACCCTTGTGAATGAAGGCCAACTAACCAGAAATCGGTACTACATCGGTGCTATTATCGACATGTTACAGTTCTTGGCCCTAAACCGATTGCCTCTCAGAGGGAGTGTGGAAGCATTTAATTCTCAAGGTGATGCAAGCTGTGGACTTTCTTTTGTCATTTGAGTACTCTGTGAGAAAAGACCCAGAGCTTGAGAAGATACTGCAAACAATCCCACAAAATGCCAGATATACATCACATGACATACAAAATGAACTAATTAAGATAATGAGTGATATTTTAACTGGAGAAACTGTACATGAAGTCAGTGATTCATGGTTTACCATTAAAGTTGATGGCACCCAAGACCCCACAGGCTGTGAAAACATTTCCATCGTGATCCGCTTTGTAGCAGAAGATTTGGAATTAGGGAGCGTTTACAAACTATTGCTACTGCAGATGTGGGAGATGCCAAAACTCTTACAAACACTATAATCACAGAGCTGCACAGAGTTGGTTTAAGTACATCTAAAATTCTGAGTCAGGTGTATGACGGAGCATCTGTCATGTCCGGAAAGCATGGTGGGGTTCAGAAGATACTGCAGGACAGGCTCGCCAGAGAGATACCCTACGACCATTGTTTCAATCATCAGCTCCACCTAGTGGTGATAAATGCAATGTCGAGCAAGGGAGCAATAGAGAACTTTTTTGGAGTTTGTGGGTCTCTACAAATTCATTAAGAAACCCACTGTTGCAGTCCACTATAAAGGAGACACACTAAAACGTCTGCTGGACGGCGCTGGACTGGCCATCTAGCTACTGTCACAGTTGTACACAAGTCATTTGATGACATTTTCTCTCTGTTGTCAGAGATTGACAGCAATCGTGCCTTTGGAACTGACTTACAAATTGAGGCAGCAGGTCTGATTCGGGCTGTTTCAGAGCCAAGCTTGAATTCATTGGACGCTTTGTGCAGAAGATCTTGCAGCTGCTTGATGCCCCCAACAAAATGCTTCAGTCAGAACAAATGGATTTGCTCTCTGGGATGCGGTTAGTGAAAAGTGCATCTGAATGTGTTGCACAACTGCGCTCAGAAAGTGAGTTCAACAACATCATGGGACAGTGTAAAGAGACAGAAAGGCCGCAAAAGATGAAGAGGACGGTTAACAAAAGTCTCCAAGGATATGTCGTTGAAGAGACTGTTGGCCAGCAGCAGGGTGATACTGACGAGGGTGACACTGAACTGCAGAGATTATTCTACAGCACCCTGGACGCGGTGGGGGAAGAAATAAGCAAGCATTTCAGTGAACGCAACAGTGAGCTAATGACCGCACTTCAATCTCTGGACCCAAACACTGAAACTTTCCTTGATGTCAAACATGTAAAGCCCATTCTGACTTTATCAAGCACTGAAATCATTGAAGCAGAGTTTGTGGTTGCTAGCCACTTCCTCAAAACAAACATGACCTGGACAATATCACTGATTATCAAGACATTCCACAGCACACTGGAGGCTATGCCAAGTGTGATGGCGGCCTTTAAACATGCTCTGACGTTTGGAGCATCAACAGCCATGTGTGAGAATTCTATTTCTACTTTAAAAAGTTTTCTCACAGACAATAGACTCAGCATGCTGCACCAACGAAAAGCACATTTAGTGCAGCTGGCCTTTAAAAGAGACTTAACTAACAGATTTGCTACTGAATGTAAGGAAACAGTTATGAAGAGGTTCAACTCTGGGAGACGCCGACCGCAGCTCTACTAAGTGGTGAGTAGAGAAGATATTTATTTAAAGGAGGTGTGATATTGTGATTGCTGTTGGTTGTACAACTGGTTTTCATGTGCATATGAAGTGAAATTTGTGCTTGTCCCGGTAATAATAGACCATATAGATTAAGTACAGTATGTATGCATATATGTATGTGCAGATCTGTGGGAAATCTCAATCACTACACATTATAACAACAATAATGCGGCCCTGATACTACCTCCAGAGGCGGATCAGCGCCAGAGCGAAATTTCCCCCCTCTCCGCATCTGAAACTTTCACACAGAGGAGGGTGCAGAGAATTGGCGCAGGATCCCCACATGCAAACGGCAGTGTGAAAGGGGCTATGGTTGAAGTCACCCGAGATTATAATGAGAGCACTCGGGTGTGCAGTCTGTAGTCCGGCTATTGTCGAGTGGATGACGTCACATGCCAATGTCGGGTTAGCGGACGGGGCCACTACAATGTGAGAATTCACAGGGTAAATAGTACGTAGGGTGGCCCACAGCTAACAGTTCAATATCCGAGCTGCAGATGCGGTCTTTGACCGTTACGTGACCAGGATTGCACCACCTGTTGTTCACGTAAACAGCAAGCCCCCCTCCTTTACGCTTACCGCTCGTAGTGCAGTCCCTGTCAGCCCAGACAGTGTGGAAGCCCTCGGTGGAAACATTGTGGTCAGGAACATCCGTGTATAGCCATGACTCCGAGAAAATCATCTGACTACACTCCCGGTATTCCTGATGACTCCGGGTTAGCGCTGCAAGCTCGGGAATACCGGGAGTGTAGTCTGATGATTTTCTCGGTGCTGTGATGACACCAGTCATTAATGGGGCCTGTAAAGCAGTTTGTGACTGACTTTAGTTAATTTTTTCTCAAAGAGATTCAGAGAGACTTTGTGTCAAACTGGACACACAAAGCGGTGTGTTGGAAAATCGACAACAGGCCTACAGACAATACATGTCATGTTTTATAAGACCCTTTAATAAACAACAACATATTGTCAGCTGTCATTTAGGCAAAGAAACCAGGACCTACACACTCTTTATGTTTCATTGATCCTCCTCTTCCTGCACAGACTGTGAGTAAATCAAACTGAAAGCTCACACCTGATGATGAATTTGATCTTCTCAGCAGCAGCAGCAACTGATCCACATGTTGATACAGGTTGGTAACCACTGGCGCCCCCTGCTGACATCAATACATGACTGCAGCTGAGAAGGTTTGATTTTACTGTCATGTAAGATGTCTTCAAGAAAAACAACAAAAAAGCAGAGATCCTTTATCTTCCATAACAGCCTTTATTTATTATATTATGAGCTGTTGATACTGTTTGCTCCCAGTAAGCTCCAGTGAACGGCCCCATCAGCTACACAAACCTGCCTCCTGTGAAAGCTACACAGCTGTAGCAGACTTAAAGCTGGGGTTGGTAATTCTGTTCAGAAGCATTTTTTTTTATCATATTCAGTGTTTCCCCTAGTTTTTTTTTCTGGCCCGGTGGTACCCCCCGAAAAAACCCTAAACAGACGAGACGCATGGGATGGTGTATTGTTGAATGATATCACTTAAATGAAATCATTAGGCTTAATCTAACCTTTAATCAAAGTTGCATGGGCCTGAAAGGCTGCAGCGTGGTGGTCTGAACCCATATGAGCATCAAGCACATCTTTTCTGTACATTGCAGAAGGGATCTCAATGAAAACCCTCTGGGATGGTCCTCTTTTAACGGGCTGCTTATGCTGACGGCATAAGCGACAAAACATCCCTACACATAATTGAGATTCTATCAGTTATAATTTTTTTTTTTTTAACAAACACATACGTTTTTTATTCATTTTATTATAACAGAGTTACATACTTTTGACAATGCCTGGGAAAACTAGCCTATTGTCTGTGTTATTTTCATCATTATTGCTTACCAAAAAAAAAAGAGAGAGAAGCTCCTCAATCAGAACAAAAATATAGGCCTGAGCTAAACAACAAATTGTAAACTCACCATGTGGTACAACCAAGGGCTGTAGTTATGGTTATTAAGCCATTCGGGATCCCAGTCAGATGTTCTGTGTTTAGCTGTATTTTTTTTTTCTGAGTCAACGTTACCAGTCGGTCCGGGCCCGCGGTCACCCGGCGGACAGGGGTCGGCAGTCGGACCGGTGTCAGGGGCAGTAACGGTCCTCGAGCAGCCCCCCTCTCCACTGCAGTCTGCCCCCCTTTCTTCCGTCTCACCTGCACCTGTCATTTTTTCTGGAGTTGCCTCTGTTACTCTCCCTTCATCTATTTTCCTTGGCTCCGGAGTCTGGCAGAAGAATTTCTTTATATTAAGTTATCTGTCACCCGTGATATTTTATCTTTTCTTCGGCGGCGCCATAGTTGGTTAGCTAACAAACCTTAAACATCCCAGAATACATGCCCGCGCTCTCAGCAGCGGTACTCGCATCGTTACTAGGCAACGAAGCAGGTTGACTCGCGTTGCGCTGCACAGAGGCGCTCCTAATGATTATTGATTTATGAATGAATTGATAGGTGGCTTATTTTTGGCATATTGATTTTTTTTTTTTTGGTCTGGCGGCCCGCCAGGCCTGTACAATGGTAGGGGAAACACTGATATAAGTAATACTAACTTGGTCAACTTCTCTTATTTTAAACTTCTCATGTTCTTTGACTCTTTCGCAGCTGAAAATGTCCCTCTGCTTTACTTGACTCAGTTTCTACCACAAGAAAAAAAAAAACGCTGTGAGGGTCTGAGTGAGCTTAGAAGTCAAGCTCTTGCCATCACCGCATCGCGTCTTTATGTGTCAAACGGAACTGGAAAGTTTATATTTAGCTCATGTTGATGAGAACTGACTTTGCATGTTCTTCTCACGCTAAGACACGCTTCAGTTTATTTGAGTATTTTTTTATTTGATTTGATTCTCCCAAAGGCATCTCACTTTACAGATACATTACTCCATCTTATCAGGCTGCAGATCACAGGCCAGGTTACGTCTTAAAGATTAAAAGTTGTGAAACAGCTAATATAATACTTTGCCTTTTTAGAATAATATCTGAAGACACTGGACAGACAATCTCCTCTGATTTGTTAAATTACATTTTTAACTGAATAAAACACATAAAATGCACAAATATACCTTCAGTATAATTTTAGTAGGTGTTCTGAAGAGCAGTAATTATTGTTAATGCCACATTTTTGTTTGACATTTTTTTCAGGGTTCAGGAAGAAACTTTTGCACAAGAGACAAGTTAATATATAAAATTAACTAATACTGTAAAATAAGTTTGGAATATAATTTTATAAATATTGAGGAATAGTGTTGGGGAGGTCACGTGATTTGTGAGTTTCCTTCCTGATATAGATCATGCTGTAGATTACTGCTGCCTCAGTTGGGAAGATTTAATCTGAGAATTCTTCAGTTTTTTAATCACAAGACAGTACTGTAGAGGAGAGTGTCACCTCCCCCCAGCACAGAAACGTTTCATAGTCTTAACTGTAAGGTGGTTTGCCACAACTTCAACCACAGGAAGTGACTGAGCTCGGAGACCAACAGTCCTCATGAAAAGAAGTGAGCATGAAGAAAGAAGAAGGCCCTCTCTCACAGCTCCACTCTGTTCCATGACCTGTACACTGGCTCAGACTTTACAGGTTTTATCATAGAAAAAAGAATAATAATAATTAGCGACAGTGAGTGATTTAGCGGTCATTAAGAGGACCAATATCATTTTTCAAATCTGATCCACCATGAGAAAATATTAAGAAAGAACAGTCATGTAAAACTTACTTAAATTTAAAAGACAGTGGCATAACATAGGTCTACTTTATGTAGAGACAAATATAAGATTTAAAAAGCTTCAAACTACAAAGAACATTTAACCGGTGATGAAACCGTCTCAGTTTAATAATGATGGCTGTGTATGACCTACATAAGCAAACAAGACCATCAGTGAGAACACTGACTGTTTCTGAACAGTTATTAGTTGTTCTGAATGCAGCACAACTCAAACTGGATCAGAAATTGAATTTGTCTCTCACCATCACTACTGTACATTTTCTTTCTGAAATAAGGTCCCATGAGGTCCACCAGAAGGGGCCTGACTACTTTCTGCTTTGAGTTCATGGGTACAGGTGTATGTCATGAGTTACTGAGTGTAGATTGATGAGGGAAATGGAATTTAATTGATTTCATCATAAGGCTGCTACATAACAAAATGTGATAAAGGTGGAGATACCTAAATACTTCCTGACTGCACTGTGTGTACACACAACACACACCCTCATTGAAATACAGCATAACATGTGAAGATTAACTAACAATAAAATGTTAGTATGATGTAATATGATTAAATGCAATGATCTTAATTTTCTTGGATGTAAAATGAGGATGAGGAACAAACCTTTGCAAGAGAGATGAGCAAATAATTTATTCACAGTAGCCAGGAAGCGTAAACATGTCAAAGTAAGCTGCGGTCAACGTCACTGCAGTTGTTTGAGCTTTGTGTGAAAGGGAAGAAAGAACAGAGTGAGAACTGCACTCAGACGAGGAAGTTGATGAAAAACTCTGCTCTCACATTTATATGAAATTTAACATCTATTTTCTTTTTTGCTGCACTTTAATACAAAGTAGGAAGTTTGATCAGAAACAGAGTGACAGTGTGGGTGCTGGATGTGAAGATGGGGCACACTCTGCTCGGTGTGCTCGGGTTATTCTGTGAGTACATCTGTGACTTTCTATGTGATGTTCAGTATTTATATCAGTGTAGTAGTTGTGTGCACATGACCTTTGTTGCTGATTTATGTTAAGTATATTACTCAACTAGTTACTTTTGCACTAGTTTTTGCTCACATACCTGAACAATGCATGTACAGTATATGATCGGCTCTGTGTAGGAAAAAATCCATCATAGTTCCTGTAGCTAAAAAACTGTGTCCAGTTGATAATAATGACTTTAAACCTGTGGCCCTGACTTCGATTATCATGAAAAGCTTTGAGAAATACATGTTGTCTGTGCTTAAGGCAGAGGTCAACTTTGCACTTGATCCATACCAGTTTGCTTACAGGCAGAGGAGAGCAGGTACGTGCACACATAAGGCCCAAGGGGTGCTTGAGCCCCTGCCCTTTTTACCTCCTATTATAAAGTGCCCTTTTTGTGTTTTTTTAAATGAATAAATAAATTCCTGTTGTGCATAGGGATGTGAAAAAACAGCAGTATAAAAATGCCATGGTTATCTACTGTATGCATTTCATACGTGTTGTGAGTGTGTTGAGCCTCAAGCTGCTTCTGTCCGCTGCTCCGCTCTGTCTCTCACAGAGGAGAGAGAGAGACACAGAATGAGAGAGAAAGGGGGGGCCCTCAGCTTATTTTTCTGAAATAGAAAACGTTGTGCAATGGTGTGATACTCACCACCTCATTTTGAATGTTAAAAAAACTAAAGAGATGGTCTTAGACCCGAGATCAGTAGGGGACTATAGTCCTGTTGTCATACATGACTCACCCATTGAGCAGGTCAGCTCATACAAGTATCTGGGAGTTCACTTAGATGACATTTTTAGTTTGTATGTGCATGTTGAAAGTTTGTGCTCTCGTTTACAACAGAGACTATATTTTCTGCGCAGACTGAAAGTGTATGGGGTGGACAGAAGTATCATGTTTTTATTTTACCAGGCAGTACTAGAGAGCTTAGTCAGATATGGGATGTCATCCTGGTATGGCAACATTACTGCAAAACTAAAAGCTAAACTCACTTGTCTGGTGCACACGGCCATGAAGGTGATAGGAAAAAGTGACTATCAGACCTTGCAGGTTACTTATGAACAAACTGTTCTTGGGCAAGCCTAGAGGATAGTGACTGACCCATCCCACATTCTTCATTTTAGAATATGACCTCCTAACCTCAGGCAGACGATATAGAGTCCCTCACTGTAAACTCAACTGTTTTAAGAATTCATTTGTTCCAACCTCCATCAAATTCCTAAATAATGCTGCTTGAGGCCGATATTTGTGCAATAATTTTTAGAGTGCTTTGATTATATATTATGGTGATCTTTTAGCATGTATTATTTATGTATAGTGTATGTATGTGTTATGTTATGGGATATGTGCAATACTGTGTGTGTTTGTCAGTGATGGTGTGGCTGATGATGTATTGTTTGTTGTCATTGTCGCTGTCAAGGCATTTATGGCGCAGCTGTTGAGTCCAAGACAAATTTCCCTGAATGGGACAATAAAGTATATCATATCATATCTAAGGTATTATGTATATAGCTGTGGAATTACATGTATTGATTATTTTACTCTATATATTGAAGAGTTTTAAATGTGTTTCCCACCTCTGTAGCTGTGTAGCAGAATATCATCACAGAAATGTGTGATACTGTTGATTGATGAACAATAGTTGCCACTGATGAAACTCCACCTGGATTTTGTATTTGATTCTGGTCTAATGAAGTTTGAATCTTTATTTTAGTGCTGAATACACTCCTGTACGGACATGCTGAAGGTGACTAGTTATCTTTTCTATATTGACTGATTATGTTTGTCCTATATGTCTCCTACTGTATCACTCTTGATCACTTGTTTTTGCAGTTGTGTTTTTCCATATATGTTTCATTTTACTCAGTGCACATTATGAAATGACTGGATTAGTGCTCAGCTGTTAAAGGAAGCTACTTGGAAAGCATAGCTCTGCATGATACCACTGACTTCACACTGGAATATGTTTAGTGACTGTGAAAGCTACTTTAGTTTGGTTCACTGAAACTATGTAGAAAAAGCTGTTTTGTTAGAAATGGAAATATTGAATCAAAAACAACGTTCTAACAGAATATCACACAAAAAAATAATGCCACTCAGCTGAGTTTACTGCAAACAGAGTTCACTTGTGAACAGGTCACACATGAAGCAAAACAGACAAAAAAACAGACTTTTCATGGGAAGTGCAGAATGTCAGTTATGGTCTTCAAAATCAGAATGGATTTATTGTCAGTGTAAGATACAAGAAGAGGAAGAATCAGAAGAATACAACAAAATTAACAGTGCACCTTAGGAATCTAGTCTGCATGATAAACTAAACATTAGACACAAGACTAACAAAGAAGGATAATGAAAATGTTCTTCCATATTGCTGTGGTCAAAACAGTCTAGTGTCTAAACTCAATGCATCCTGGGGAAGGTCACTGACTGATAAAACTACACATATATGTTTGATGTAGATTTAACTTTTAATTTTGAGAATTTCTTTTTCTATTGAAGATCCACATTGTCATAAACATTCAAACCAACAATGTTACTCATGTGCTTGCACTTCTGTATTTTTGCATGTAGTGAACTGTAATAATTATTCCATGAACATCTTTCAGTTGTAAAAATATCAACCGACACAAATCTTAAATCTTAATCCAAGATTCCCCTGCAGGAACATGGATGATTTTCATTTCATTCAGCACATGATGGTGGTGCGCTTCAGCCTCTTGTGGTCAAAATGAGTATTACAGAAAGAAACACTTAAAAAAATGAGCCTTAATTTCCTCTTGACATTTTTTTTACTCTTAGTCACAGGAAAAAATAGAAATTTAAATGAACTTTGAAAATGGATCACCTGAAAATAATGTCTCACTTGCCCCTCACGTCTTCTGACATTTGTTTCCTCACTGTGAATTCTTGAACATGAACAGTTCCAAACAAGGCTGTTGTGACTCTGCAGCCAAACTGGTCTGAAATATACAGAGGAGAGATGATCACTCTCAGATGTGAGATCAAAGATGGAGGAGACACTGAGTGGGAGTATGAATGGAAAACAAACAGCTCCGAAAAACCTTCAAATATAAATGAACACAGCATTAGATCTGTTTCTGCATCCCACAGTGGAGTCTACAGGTGTAAGGGCAGAAAGAAAAGTGAAAAGTCTTCAACAGATTGGAGTGATCCTGTCAATCTGACAGTATCATACAGTAAGTCACATCACATCTCTTTCAAAGTGAAGATTGTACAGTTCATTAAAAGGCTGTTCTGGTTCATGTATATATTTAAAGTAAATCCTCAGTATGTACTGATTGTGCAGAATGTATTTGATCCACTATCAATACATGTTTTCATTCAGAAAAATAATTTTCCAACAGAACCCCAGTCTGTCCTCACTGTGTCTCCATCATGGCTGAGTGCTGGAGCCTCAGTAACTCTGAACTGCAGTGTTGAAGATCAATCTGCAGGATGGAGGTTCTACTGGTATAAGACTGTTCCTGATCCATCAGTCAGCTACTACAGCTATGAGCTGCTACCTGGCAGCAGCAGTGGGACTGAACAGGATTCCTACATTGTTCATGGACAGACACACACAGCAGGATATGCGTGTAGAGCTGGAAGAGGAGATCCAGTGTATCATACTTATAACAGTAAACCTCAGTTTGTCTGGTCTGCAGGTCAGTCTGTTTCTATCTCTTAAGAAACAGATGTTATATCAGCTCTGTTCATCTTTTTTCTAAATAATGATAAACATTCAGTATGTTGATAAAAGTATATTAATTTACTGTGGTCTTATGATCTTGACTGTGTCACGTCACACTGTCCACCTTACTAGGCAGAATTGACTTGTTTCCTTCTGTCCTCACTTAACCTGAAACACAAAAATAGAGATATGATATCTTCGCTAAAATATTCTCATTTGCAAAAAGTACTTTTAGTCTGGAAACATAAGTTCTTCTGTTTACAGCAGCTGTAGTGACTTGATTGTCTACCATTTAAAATGTACTCAAAATTGTAGCAAGAGGTCAAAGTAGAAATTATAATTTTGCCAAAATAATGAACTTCATTGCAATAAAAAGAAACACAGCTAAAGATTATTAGAATTGAGAATTTATATCTAAAGACCTCTGTGCTCTGTTTGACCTCTTATCAAATGTTGTTTTTCAGATTTTCACTCATCAGCGTCTCTCACAGTGAGTCCTGACAGAGCTCAACACTTCACCTCTGACTCTGTCTCACTGAGCTGTGAGGGAAACTCTCCTGAGTGGAGAGTGATGATGTTATCACCTGAGGACAGATACCTGTCAGACTGCACCACCTGGAGGACAATGAATGGATCTAAATGCAAACTAAATACTAACCAGCTCAGTGATGCAGTGTTCTGGTGTGAGTCTGGATCAGGAGAGTTCAGCGACGCAGTCAACATCACTATACAGGGTATGATTTTATTAAGGGGCCAAGCCCGAGGGGCCGAGGGAATGCGTATGCAAGCATACGCGTTTCCTAGGACCAGCGGTGCTAGGAACCCTTTTGTAATCGTTGAGATTTTTATTTTTATTTTTCTCCGGCTAAAAGTGGTGCTGCAGGCTAAACCATGCAAGGGAGGGCGGTGCAATTTGGAAGGTTGGTCCAGACTCCTGCGAATATCTCAGACGCAAAAAATTACATATATCCGCCTGCAGGGGGCGCTATAACCTAGGAAAACACGTTTTTGCCTATAACTCCCGAACCGTATGTCACACATTCAAAAACCATGTATCCCCAGATTCCCTGAATGGAGCTGAATCACGCCCACTTCCGCTTAGAACATTTTTTCTCAAAATCGCAAAAACTGGAAAACCTACTTTTTCGAACTCCTCCTTGGGATTTTGTCCAATCTGCATGAAACTTGGCATGTACACTCTTTAGCTGGACCTGATCTAAAGTCATCAAAAGAATTTTGCTAGGTCAAAAAATGCGCAAATTATTAACGAACAAATTTCTGTAGATAGCTATAAAAATGTAAACTGTTTGATATCTCGGTCAAACTAAATGCTATTGACACCAAATTTGAGATCCTTGCTTGCCATGACACTGGGAAGGGATGAGTTGAATTTGGCGAAGTTTGGCCACTAGGGGGCGCATAAATTATGGGAAGTTTATATCTCTTGAACGGCCACATCGATTTTTACGAAATGTAGTCGGTATGATGTAGGGCCAATCCTGAGGCCATATCTTGAAGGTGGTCATGACTGGTCAATGTGGGCGTGGCTTATTACAAGATAATCAACAAACATAAATTTCAGCCAAACTATAATGCTGAGAGCTTGGAAATTTATATGGTACAGATAGAATAGGACACAGTTCTTCCATACCAAAAATTGCACTTGAACTCCAGTAGGTGGCGCTATAATGGATGCAATCACGTTTTTGCCTGTAACTTCCACATTTTAAATAACACATTTGCAAAACTTATATCCATATGTTCCCTGGACAGAGCTGGGTTTTCTGACATAGGACATGCCCACTTCTGCTGCACATTCCGTTTGCTAAAGCGCCACATATGCAAAACTTACTTTTTCGAACTCTTCCTACAATTTAAGCGCCATCTGCCTGAAACTTTGCACATAGAATCTCCAGATGTGTCTGATGAAAAGTTATCAAAAGAATTTTGCCACTCCAAAAAATCTGCTAGTTATAACCAAACAATCTTTTTTGCTAACTAAAAAACACATATTGTTTCATATTTCGGTCCTCCTAAGTATAACAAATCCAAATCGGCACACATTCAGCCTTTTGCACTTCCACTGCACTTCCCATTACAGCGAATACCACGGCTCGAACGTTGGCCTGTGTCCTCATCTTTGCCCCGAGCCCGTCATCCTTTGGGGCCAACTTCTGTGGGTTCATAACTGCTTGCAGTTCTAGTTATATTTTGTTTTTCTTTTACTCATTATTTCAAACATCCCATTGTGTGTTGAGGAGTACAGTACACTGACATGTTAAGAGTTTTGCCCAACACTCTTCAGACTCATTTTATTGTCATTTCTTCACCAAGGAACATGGGAAAAAAATGGTGCCAAGTTACAATATATAAATGAACATGTTACTAAAAAAGCACATCATATAAGCATATAATTATGTATAAATATAAACAAATCAGTAGAAAAACATCCAGACTAAGACTAAAGATTCAAGTCATAGCCCATAACTTAAGTGCAACAGCATCAGGTGCAACCTCATAACGTGCCATAAGGGAATGGACATTAAGCCATGCAGCAATCAAGGGTGCAGCATTGTTGAGCTGTTTAGCAGCCTGACAGCATCCGGGAAGAAGCTGTTTTTCATTCTGGTGAATCTCGACCAGATTCTGCGCAGCCTCCCGCCTGACTGATGTTGGATGTTGGAGAGGGGTGGAAAGCTGCATCCGGATCTGCTTCATGATCTCTCTAGTAATTGATTGTGTTCACTTAATAAACAATGTTAAGTGTTTAATCACACTTTGATTGTAACCATGTATAAATATAGAATATAGATTTGTGGCTGATCTGTTCTTCAGTTTTTAGGTCCATGATCACCATTTAAAGTCCAATGTGAAGGATTTAGTGACATTTAGCTGTGAGGTTGCAGATTCAGCAGCTGAAAGGGTTCTTGAACAGTAAGACACACAAGGTGTATGAAGATAAAACGTCAGATTTTATGATCTCTGTTAAATCAATGAGAAAAGTCAAAGAATGAAAACCCAGTATGTATCTTTTCTCATCTCTCTACAGCCACTCATTCTCAAGTTCCTCGACCAGCTGATCTCTGATAGAAAGATCGTATTCTTTGACTGTTTAACAGATAAAAATATGATCCTGCTGAGCCCTGCCCGTCCTGTGACTGAGGGAGATTCTGTTAGTCTGAGCTGCAAATTAAGAAGACAAACATTTGACTCCATTGTGTTTTTCTATCACAATGAGAAACTCATTCAAAGTGACACCAGATGGGAGTTAAATATCTCTGCAGTGTCAAAGTCAGATGAAGGTTTCTACAAGTGTCAACACTCAGGACAAGAGTCAGCACAGAGCTGGATGCCAGTTCAGGGTGAGTAGGATTCAAATGATTGCTGCATTTTCTTTATGTAAACTGTGTTTCTGTCTGAAAAAGAAACTTTGTGTTTTGTGTGTGTTTTTGTCTTTACAATGGTTAATGTGACACAACTGTCATATTAATAGAAGCACTTTATAAATTCAGTGTTAGAAACATGCTATATAAGGTTATGAACAGTTATTCTGTGTTATTTATTACAGCAGTGTCCGGACCTGAACGCTCTTCATTTCCTGTACTGTTGACTGTTGGGCTGATTTGTGGAATCGTTCTTGTTATTATTCTGCTCCTGTTGTATCGCTACAGACCTTCCAAGGGTAAGACCTTCTTCTTCTGTTATTAGATGTTTTGTGTTCATGTTGAATTGAAATACACAGACACATTCTTACCTGATGAGATAGAACAGCAGTACAACAACTCACGATACAAAACCATGTAATGACAAATCTCCATATTTATTACAGATACATGCCTCAAGAGGTTGGTGCAAACCTTTTTTCTCACAGTTTGAACAGAACAGCAAAACATTTAATGTTCTCGAATATTAAATGTTTTGTATTTGCTTCATGTTTTAGGCTGATCCAGTCTGAGAACTCCAACACAGATCAGAATGAGGCTCAGTGCAACACATGCACCTCTCCTCAACATGGTGAACATTGAACACAATCTTATAAACACATATATAACATACTATAAATATATGTATGTATATATATATATATATATATATATATATATATATATATATATATATATATACATATATATATATACATATATTTATAGTAAAAGTAACATTTATAGTCCAGTCAAATTGACTGTTAATCCTTGTAAATCAATGCGCTAGCTGGCGTATCAAATCTGAATATTTTATTTCCAGCACTGAGTGCAGTCCATCAGTCCTTCAGTGTCTTATCCTCTGAACACCACAGGGTGGCAACTGTAACACACATGCTGCAGAAAGTTCACTTCCCCTCTAAATTTACTGATAAGCGAATAATCTCACATCCTGTTCGCTGTTCAGCTCTCTGCCTCAGGCTGCAGCCACAGTAACGTTACACACGGCCGGTCATTTGTTCGTGAAAATCTTGCTATTGATTTGGGGACAATGACATGACTGGTTAGCTAGCTAATCGTGTTAGCTAGCATACTGTCAAATTATATTCACTGTTTGTCAACCGTAAGCAATGTTATTGACTTTGAATCTTGCTAGCATAGTGTTAGCTTTCTGGCTCATCGCTGAGCGGACTAGAATATCTCCCGTTGCCAAGTCGTATCTATGATCCGTCCTATTTACTGGAGGAGTGAACAACGTCTCCGTTGCATAAGGATCTTACAGGAGAGTAATGATTGTTCCAGGTTTTAGTCAAACCCTCAGGCGTTACCAGGGAAACTAAGTTATGGCTTGTGAAAAACTTTATATTTTGATTGTAAAACGCATGAAAATGTAAATTAATGGTCCGAATTTCTTTTCTTTGGCAAGTGACCATGGTATAAGCGGGATAATGCCCTTCCAGGTGTCCATAATCAGGAGTTAAAGGCCTCCGCGTCGTCCATTAACTCCTGTTTATGCACACCTCGTCGGGCATAATCCCTTATATATATATATATATATATATATATATATATATATATATATATATATATATACATATATATATATATATATATATATATATATATATACATATATATATATATATATATATATATATATATATATATACAGAGAGAGAGAGAGAGAGAGAGAGAGAGATGCCATTTTCTTTAGTATCATACAATTTAAAAAATTACTGACTGTGTCTTGTTCTCTGCTCTGTAGGTGATGTCTGTCTGTATGAATCAATCAAACACTCTGAAGACACTGAACATGGTACAGTTTATACCTTTTATTAACACCCTGTTAAATTGAAGTGAACAGATTTATGGTTGACAGCACTGAGATCACTTCCATTACTTCAAATGAGTCAGGATCATTGACTGTATATAAAGATGGACGACATGACAGCTCCCGAAAAGTGAAGCCAGAACATCTGGAACTGCTGGTTAGCATTTAGCTTAAATCATTGCTTTACCTCCAGCCTTAGAAGTGTGTTAGCATCGCTTTAGATAATTTCCTTATTATCAGTGTGCGTTGGGAAAATATCACCTGATGACACGTGACCATTAATTAATTTATTTATTAATTTATTTATTTAAAAGGGACAATGCACATCAATTGACATTTTCAGTTTACACTCAAAATTTAAATATGCCAGAGTTAGCAAAACAGCTCATTTTCATCTGTAGTCCCTTGGCAGGTCAACACATCATCACATTACATTAGTGGGAAAGAAAATAAAAAAAAAATAAAAAAAATTCAAGAAGGATAGAAATCAAGAAAGAAAGAGAGAGAAAAGAGACATGAAAAATACAAATAAAAAATAAGTGCAGTACAAGGAAGTGCAGCACTTAAGATGAAGTAGGTCAGTTATTGATGATTGCAGTTTTGGTTGTTTTTAATCCATCTCTTAAGTTTTGTTTTAAATGATAGATAGCTGGTGCTTTCTGTAAGTTCAATAGGAAGGCAGTTCCAGTAATTTGCGGACCGTACTGAAAAGACTGTTTGGCCAAACTTGCTACGTCTATTCTGTATAACACAGTCTCCCCTGTTGGCTGCCCTAGTTGCCCTGCCACTGCTGTTTTTCTGCTGTATAAACTCACCCAGTGGAGGAGGTGCCAGCCCATGTAATATTTTGAAAATGAGACAAGCATCCAGATAATGTTATAAGTTTTCTAAATTAAATAAGTTGTACTTATTTATAATATTGCAGTGGTGATAGCTGATACGTTTTTGATCTAGTGTTTTTAAGGTTTGCTTATAAAGGGTTTCTATTGGTTTCAGAGTTGTCATGTCTGCTTGGGACCAGCTTGTGATAATGATGTAGTTACTTTCAAAATGTGTCTTTTTCATCAAGTATCTACATCACTGTGTCTGCAGCACATGTGTCATCATTGTTATCTAGATGTGCCACATGTTCTACTCTGGATCAGATACTGTTTCTGAATCTATTGAGGTTCTGCAGTGAACGTTAGAAATGCAACCACTGCATGATTTAAGAGAACTGATTCCAAGTGATCGATATAAAATCCTGTAACTAAATATGTACATTTCAGTTGCAGGTGGATACCAGGAAGTCACATATTCTTTACTTGAACTTAAACACTTTGGGAAGAAGTGTGAGTACTCTAAACACAGGAAGTAGATGAAACTATCTTTAGGGTAAAAAGTATTGATTTATTTTTTTTTCCGTATGGATTCATGTGATTGTCTTCATATCCTAAGATCTGCCCTCTGTTTCAGACGACAGTCTGCTGTATGCCCAAGACTTCAGCCACAATAAAGGCAAGAAGAAGAAAGGTCAGTAAAGTCTGCATCCACCTGCAGCCGTTATCATCCAACATGTTGGTCTTGGTTTAGCTGTTTGTTGTTACTTATTGTTTGTATATCTCATATTTCTTTTAAATAACGTTTTCTTTATTATATACGTTGTTTTTTTTTAGCACTTTATTTTTTAAGTCACCACGTGTTTATACATTTGCATGTACACATGAAAAAAAAAATCATAAAAACATAACAGTAACAACATCATACACACAGAAGGGAAAAGAAGAAAAAAAAAGAAAAAAAAACACACAAGAAAAACATAACAGCAACATAAACAAACATATAATAAATAAATAAATAAATAAGAACTACAACAAACAGTAGGATAATCACAACTATGACAACCACCTTAAAATTAAATTATTGTAGTAGCTTGACCACTTGGCCCATCTTATCTCATACAGTCTGAGGTTACCCCTCATTTTATACGTTATATACTCCATTTGATGTACCTGCTGAGTGGTGTCCCTCCATTTTTCTATTGTGGGCGGGGTTTTCTGAAACCAGTTTCTGGTGATTTGTTTTAGAGCAGTTATACGCAGCACCCTGAGCAAATAGTTATCATTTTCCTCATGGGGTGTGTCTATGGTCCTTCCCAGTAGCATATAGTCTGTATTTAGTTGAACAGCACATCTTAAAATATAACTGATTTCTTTCTGTACCTTTCCCAGAATATTTGTAAAACCGGACATGACCAGAATATATGTTGAACGTATTTAGCGTATGGTTCGCCACATTCCCTCCAGCAGCTTGATGCTATTTTATTATTATATTTAGCTTGCCGCACCGTTGTTATAAAATATCGTGATTGTATTTTCCATGCATATTCCCTCCAATACGGCGATACAGTCGTTGTGTGAACATTCTGATTCATTTCCTTCCAACTCTCCTCTGATAGGTCTATATTCAATTCTTCGTTATATCTTGATATGTACAGTTATTTTCCAAAATAGTATATACAACCGAGATTTGATGTGGGACTTTAATTTTATCATAATTCTTTATCAAAAATTGCACCAGTGGATGTAAGTCTCTGCTGGTCTTATTTTTTATGTCACTATTTTGGATATAACTTCTTATTTGTAAATATCGGAAGAAGTGGCAATGCGGCAAATCATACGCTTTACTTAAAGATTCAAATTGTATTATTCCCTTTTCATTTAAACACTGCCCAAAAATGGTCAACCCCTTTTGTGCCCACATGTCAAAGGCTTCATCAGTTTTGTTAGGCTTGAATTCAGGGTCTTCTTTTATCTCCCTCAGAGCCAGTAAGTCTTTCTTTATTTCAACAACATTTTTGATTCTAGCCCAAACTTCTAGAGTGTTTCTAAGTGATATATAATCTTTTACTGGTACTTTTTGTTGGTATTCTGTACAGAAAGGGTTCGTTTTTATTGAACCATGACGCATAAACGTCTCTATTGATCTCCACTTTGCCTCTGAGTTCTCATTTAACCAAGTGCGTATGTGCTTCATTTGCGCTGCCATATAATAGTGCTTCAGGTTTGGGAGAGCAAGTCCCCCCTTCTCTTTGGCCATTTTCAAGGTCTTCATCTTAACTCTAGGTTTCTTGTCATCCCATATAAATTTACCAATCATTGTATCCCAGATTTTAAAAGTGTTCACACATATATATAGTGGTATTGTTTGAAATAAAAATAAGAAACGAGGGAGTACATTCATTCTAATTGCATCTATTCTTCTACCCAAAGACCATATGGCTAATTTCCACCTCTTCATATCTTGTCTAACATGTGCTTCCAAGTCTTTGAAATTCAACTGATACAATAATTTGTTATTCTCTGGTAGCACAATTCCTAGGTATTTAATTCTATCCCCTATCCCACTGCCATGGGTAGTTACTCTTCACCTCTCTGCTTACTGGGGCTCCTAGAACCATTACTTCACACTTCTGTATATTTAGTTTATATCCTGACACATTACTATATTTATCGATAACCTGCATAAGAGCTGGTAGTGATTTTTCTAGATTTGTAAGATATAGGACCACGTAGTCAGCATATAGAGTCAATTTATGTGATTGCTCTGCTACTTTCCCCCCTCAATTTCATTTGTTGCTCTAATACATGCTGCCAAGGGTTTAATACAGATTGCAAAGATCAGAGGAGATAGGGGATCTCCCTGTCTTGTTCCCCGTTGTAATTCGAAACTGTCTGAGAGAGTCCCATTTACTCTGATCTGTGCTTTTGAACTACTATACATAACATGGAGCCATTTGATAAAGGTGTCATGAAAACCAAATTTGCTACAAGTTTCAAATATAAAAGGCCATGACACCCTGTCGAAGGCCTTTTCTGCGTCTAGGGTAAGGATCAACATTTGGATGTTAATTTTCTTTGAGAAATCTATTATATTCAATGTTCATCTTACATTATCTGATAAATATCTATCTGGAATAAAACCAGTTTGGTCAGGGTCTATAATAAGTGGGATAATCTTTAATAATCTATTTGCTATAATGCTGCTTAGCAGCTTCTGATCCACATTTAATAAAGTTATTGGTCTATAGGATCCACAACTTGTAGGGTCTTTCCCTTCTTTATGTATGACTGTAACTATGGAGTTGCATCATGTATTTGCCCACTGACCATGATTTAATGACCAATTGAAGGCTCTTTCCAAAACTGACAATAATTCTTTGCTAAATTCTTTATAGAATTAACCTGTAAAACCATCGCTTCCTGGGCATTTGCCGTTCTTTAGCTTTTTTATCACTACCATGATCTCCTCTGGGGTAATTGCTGATGTCAAAATTGCATTTTGTTCCACAGTTACTTGCGGTAAGTTTATTCCAGATAGATATTCTTTAACTCCATTTTACTGAGTCAAATTATTATCTAAACTATACAATTGTTCATAATATTTAGCAAATTCATGTGCAATATCCCTCTTGCCTTTAACCATTACTTCCCTAGTTTGACTTTTAATTGCTACTATATTTGATTTTTCGTGTTGTTTTTTAATTTATAGGCCAAATTCTTCATTGCTTTTGCCCCGCTATCAAAATATTTCTGTTTTGTAAAAACCAGAGCTTTCTCTGCTTCCGTAGTTAATAGTCTATCCAATTCATTTCTAAGTTTATTTAAAGATTGCAAATCAGAGCTACAACCTATCTCCTTATGCTTAAATTCTAATGTCTTAATCGATTGTTCTAATTCCTTTGTTCTTTTCTCCCTTTCTTTCTTCTTGTATGAAACAAATGATGTAATTTCCCCTCTCAAAACAACTTTCATTCCCTCCCACAATATAAGTGGGTCTACTTCCCCTGTATCATTAATCTCTAAGTTGTTTAACCTCCATGTCTTCTGACCTTTCTCTAAGTCAAAGTTTAATTTTAAAAATATCAAAGCATGATCAGACAATGTCATTTCCTTTATATGGCATTCTGCAAACATTGATATATGGTTCTTAAACATGAAAAAATAATCTAGCCTTGAATATTTACAGAAAGATTTTGAAAAGAAGGTGTAGTCTCTGTCTTTCGGATGTAGGGCTCTCCATACATCTGTCAGCCCTATTTCCTTCACAGCTCCTCTCATTATTTTGGCTGCTTGGTTTGAACTATGTAGTCAAACACTTTGTGTATCCTTGCTCGGGTCCATTATTAGATTAAAGTCACCAGCGGCAATAGTGACTCCTTGACTTTCGTATATAATCATTTCAACAACCTTTTTAATTAAGTCTGAACCTTCCTCAGGAGGATTGTAAACATTCATAAATGAAACCATTACTTGTTCAATCATTCTCACAACCATTACATATCTGCCTTCTTTATCAGCAATTCATTTCTTCAGTGTGAAATCTATTTGAGGCATTATTAAAACTGTAACCCCTCTTCTACAAGATTTATATGAAGAATAATATACCTGGGCGTTTGTGAGTTTCTTAAGCTTTTCATGTTCTGATTTCACAAGATGTGTCTCTTGTAGAAAAAATATATCTCCCTTTTCTTTTTTAAGCTTTACTAGTAATTTCTTACGCTTAATTGGGTTATTGATACCATTAACATTATATGAAATTATATTTAAAGCTTTCATTTATTAAAAGAGGGGTTTGACAGGTACAATTGATATTTTTTTTACATCAAGTCCTTGGTCCTACTACTTTTCAACTCATTGTGATTAACCATAAAAAGTGAACAACATACATAAATCCCATTTACAACCTTATAAATAAAGAAAACCTGACTTCCAAAGGTAGCAGTCTTTACAAGACTGTCTGTAGATTGATGATTCCCTGAAAAAAAATAGGAATCTGGGGCCTCCACTAAGACCTGCCCCAATTGAAAAAGCAACAGCAGCTTACCAAACACAAGCTGCATTATATATGTCACTGTGAATACCCCCCCCCCCCCCCCCCCCCAAAAAGAGAAAAAACAAAACCAAAAAAAAAAAACAACATAGGAGAATGAGTTCATGTCCTTGTCCCTGTCCTTTCCTCATCTTTGTATGTGTACGTGTGTGTGTGTGTGTGTGTGTGTGCGCGTGTGTATCCGTGTGCGTGTGTCTTAGACAATATACACATGTTTATGTCGGGCAAGTTCTATCACAGTACCTTCAGGGCTCAAATAAGTTTCCTCTCATCTCCTTCAGCAGATCTTCAGCAGTTTTATATTCTTCTCTCTGCCTCCCACGCTCTCCAAACAATGCTGCAACTGGTGTGTCTTCGGCTTGTAGCCTGGCTCCCTGGTCTCCTTGAGAGTGTTGAGCTCCGCTGACCATGCCCCGTGCGTGAAGGGCTGCGGCTGCCTCCCTCGCCGAGCTGTACGTCTGCGATCCCTCGTTGCCAAAGACCTTTAACTTCGATGGGTAGATAATATGCGATTTCACCCCTTTCTCTCATAGCTCTTTCCTTATTGGGGCATACAGGCTTCTCTCTTTTTGTATTTTGGAGGAGTAGCATGGAGTTAGAATCATGCCAAAACCTCACACACAAAACGTGTTTTACTCATGCACAACGATTCACAAACAAACTCAGTGTGGTCTGCAAATGCAAAACATCATTCGCAAACTAATGCATTTTGTTTTGCAAATAACAAATGTACCAATCAAACAAATACATCATGCTTCAGAAACAAATACAGCATGTTTTACACATACAAAGAAACTTATTTCTTCAAGTACAAGAAAGTATCCTTCTAGTACAAATTCTACAAATCCTACAATTACGAAAAAAAACTGTCACGTGACTTTTGGCACTATCTTACCTCTGTCAAGTGACTTTTGGCACTGCTTTTCCGCCTTGCTGATTCACACACAAATGTCTTCAGATCCACACACAAATGCCAGTAAACTTTCCAACAAATGTCCTGTTGAGTCAATTTAAGGCCAGCAGGACGATTTTCCCCCCTAAATTTTTATTTTTATTGTTCTATTTCATTCAAGGCCGCAACAGTATTTACCATAGACACATATACATAGACGCCTCATTGAGCGCTGGACCGTACGTCCACGTTACCATCATATTGGAGAAGGCAGCTCTGTCCCGTGAACTGTCATGTGTCATCACAATAATAGCGTTACATACATTGGCAGCTGTAAACATTCGTAAAAACATTATAATAATCCATCCTGTGGTTTGGTGCCGACCTGTATACTGAACGTATAAGGAGACATTATGTGGCTAGCTTGATGGGGAAAAGTCTCACGAGACAGATTTTAAACTTCAGCACGTATCCCGTACCATTTACACGGCAACGATTCTGGGCTGCAGTTTCATTTTCATCTGGCTTACAACTACCTTTGATAAAGCTGACCACCCGCCCTATCATCCTCGGCCATGGTGGCACACTGCAAAATCTATGTTTATGTCAATTCAATATCACACATCCTCAGGACACAACAGGACACAACATCAACACCCAGAAGATGTTCAGAAAGCAACCAAACGAAACATATTCGAACAACAACAGTCTCATGAGCACTTGAGAATTCACTCCCATGAGTCTTTGCGTCATCGGCGCTCACCGTCCGCAATCGGTACCCCTCCAGTCACTACATTTATAATCATCAGAGAACGTCACAGACGTTGTTTTTGGTTTCCTGAATATATCCATACATCTGTGAATGTGTAAATGCGAGACATTAACTTATAGCACTTTGTAGAAGAGCTTTATAAAGTTCACTCCATTGACTTGTATTAGTTCACGGGGCAGAGCTGCCTCCTCCAATATGATAGTGCCGTCAACGTATGTCTAATGGTAAATCCTGTTGCGGTCTTGAATAAAATAGAACAATAAGAAATAAAGACTTAGGGGGAAAAATAAATCGTCCTGCTGGCCTTAAAATGACTCAACAGCGCCACCTGTTGTTATGGAGTTCGAATTACAGGACATTTGTTGGAAGGTTTAGTGGTATTTGTGTGTGGATCTGAAGACATTTGTGTGTGGATCAGCAAGGCGGAAAAGTAGTGCCAAAACGTGACAGTTTTTTTTCGTACTTGTAGAATTGTTTTTTTTTTTTTTTTGTACATGAAAGATTTTAATTTGTACTTGAAGGATGCTTTTCTGAAGCATGATGTATTTGTTTGATTGGTACATTTGTTATTTGCAAAACAAAATGCATTAGTTTGTGAATGTTGTTTTGCATTTGCAGACCACACTGAGTTTGATGGTGAATCGTTGTGCGTGAGGTTTTGGCATGATTCTAACTCCATAGTGTAGTCCCGGTCGAAGAAAATCCGGGTGTCCTCGTACCGTATTACTTTCTTGGCCCATGCCGCACGGAGGACTCTTTGACGTGTATCCCATGTCAAAAATGTTGCTATGATTGAGCGTGGAGCCGCTCCACTATGTGCAGGTTTCCTCTGAAACGATCGGTGTGCGGCGACAATGTCAAGTTGTGATGCTGGTATCTCCAGCTTCTCCGATATCAGTGTCTTTAAAAACTTAACAATGTCGCCTCCCTCTGCTCCCTCTTTCACCTGGTGGATCCTGATGTTGATCTGTCTAGATTTGTTTTCCAAGTATTCCATTTTTTCCATCAGGTGCTTTTCTTGCTGCAACAGGTGGGTTAATGCTCTGGCGTTGACCATCTCATTCTCCTCTTTGTTCAACAGCCAGGATATTTTCATTTGCGCCGTTAAGCGCTGTTTGCATTTCTCTCACCTCTGTTCTTAAATTCTGGAGCTCTTCTCTCGCTTCATCTGATCGTTGATGAAAGTCCGACCTGAAGTCCTTAATTTGTGCAGCAATATCGTCTTTTATACTCAGCATCAGTCTTTCCAAACTTTTCCTGGCGTCTTCCTCCCCGCTCGCCATTCTGATTTCTTGCTGTTGTTCGCGTTTGTCCTTTCTCTTTTCAAATTTCGCCACCTCCGTGATCGCACCAGAGCGCAAGTTCATTCTACCTTCTTCTACTAATTTCTCATGGGAAAGCTTCAAGTAAATATCAAAAACACCGAATTTTTAGGGGGGGTGTACCGGAGAGTATTCTCACAGCCGCATATCCCGCGTGTGCTCAACCGGAAGTTCGTCCTATATATACGTTGTTTAATAACAATTTATGTTATGTTATACATAACTCACTCTGTAAAAATGCAAACTACTCCAGTGGAGACGTTAACCCTGACAATGTCCATGTCTGATCTCCATTTATAGGAGGATCATCTCCTGCAGCAGCAGATGAAACTGTTTATTCTGAAGTCAAACCGGGATCATCTCTCGGTAATAATGCTGCCGTAACGTCCGTACTGTAATGACATCTTCCACAGCTGATTAAATGGATACAAGCCAGAATAACATGTCAGAAAGCATCTTGAGTCACCCAATACTTTTGTTTTATGTGGTTTTCTTCCAGGTGTGTAAGGAGAGAGGAGAGGAGGAAGACCTACAGTGAACTGATAAGTGTCTTGAGAACAGAACGTTCATTCTGGACCAACACAGTTCCCTTAAATGAGCCGAGGTCACTGCTGACCCCACGTCAGATTGTTACTGACACAAGTTCACTCTCAGGTCACATCATAACTCACACATATTCTCAGGTGTAATAATATGTAAGGTCAAAAGAGAATGTCAGTATGTAAGGTGAGCGATGGCTATGCAAGGTGAAAAGGTAACCATTATATGTGAGGTTTAAGGTAAAGAACAAAGTTTTTATTACAGCTGACAGCATTTCATTAGACTGCTGTAGAAATATGAGACATGCTCAGTATTCTGTACAGTTCATTTGTTAGCAGATGATGTAAAATAATGGCTTCATATGGAGTTTATTATTGTCTCTTTTAGCACAAGACTACTGAAGTAAAATCCCTGTTTTATTTACTCACTTCATCATTACTTTTCATTTTCACAGTTATGTTGTCACCTTTTGTTTTTGTTCAGTTTTTGTAGGAAACATTGAATGCAACATTGATACAATATGTTTGAGCTTGTGTAGCAGGGTACCAGCTTTAAAGTCAGGGTCTTTGTTAAGTGTTAGATCCAGGATAGACGTCAACACTGACTTTTGATAGAAGTAATAATCTGCTATCAAACAACATCTCCTATTGTATGTACAGTATGTATGTTTTCTCTCTGTCCGTTTTAAGTTAACTGAGAGGTATTGTGTGTATTTTTTCACCTCAAAGTATCTTATATTCATTGTATTTTAAAATCTTTTGAAAGCTTTATACATCAATAAATTTGTTTTCCAGCAGTAAGCTGTCAGTTGTGTTTTTAATTCCTTTTTTGACTGCACAGCCAAACTGCCACAGAGCCCTGTAGCAATGATCATGTCCCTTAATGTCAGTGTGTCTGAAAGTATCTGGATGTACTTGATATGGATGCTGTTTGATGGGTTGTGAATCACCGACATCAACGTCACTTCACTTCAGCACTGGACAGCTCCTCTGAGACTTTCCCAGCAGCAGACTAAAGGCCCCCACACACCGCCCAGACGTCCAACTGCCTTATCCGACCACTCTCCGACCACTCCGTTGCCTCTTGTCTGACCCGTTCGGCAGAAAAGTTGCACTGAACACACCGCTTCAACGTGCTGCCTACTCCACAGTAGCGTGTACGTTCTGCGCTTGCGCGAGATGCAATAAGCGGGTGGCGCTTGTGTTGTGAGTTGTAAACGAGAACCTTATGCACGCAACTCTCTTTACTTTCGATCAAAACGAAACTTAACTATTTCCGATAAAAAACAGCTGCATACTAAACATGCAGCGAGGCATTACCAAACTTACACAAATTAATTCGTCCTGAACGGACGTACCAACTAGTCTGGTGCCACTACTGCAAAACATGAAAGCGGGGAATGACGGAACGGAGTGCATAGAAAAACAAAGCGCACACAGTATTCCGTCACTCCCACACACCGCGCTGATTCGCCAGCACACCGCCAATCAGAACAGCCATTCAGCTGGCACACAACCAATCAGAGGATCCAATGGCTCAGACGTCCGACGGCCCTCCTCCTCAGACTTCGTATGCTCAGTCGGACCCAACAACGTCCGCGCGGCTCCGAAAGCTTCCGACAGAGCCGAACACACCAAACATATGTGTTCCCGACCTCGTCCGAGTCTCTCCAAACGCTTCAGACGTCCAACGGTTGGGCTGGTGTGTTCCTGCCTTAACAGACGGTGAGGCAGCTTCAGCACCGGACAGCGACACCATCTGTTCATCCGGGCCTGTGCTGCCTCAAGATTGCCACTAGGTGTCTCACAAGCCCGACGCAGTTTCAACCTGAAGTTACTGACATATTCCAGCGGATTGTGTTCCGTCCCTTCACAAAGCCACTTCTCCCTCAACAGCTTCAAGGGACCACGTACAGTATGGACAAACACCAACTCTGAAGGACCAAACCCAAGAGACTCCTGTACCACTTCCCTAATGGCAAACATCTGCAGGTGAACCCCCTCATCCCAGTCCTTTTAAACTCCAGACAATCAGTGTGTAGCATGGTCTTCAATGTCTGCTGAAGCACTGAGCTGTACGAGTCTTCTTCTTCTGAAAGGATGGTAATACAGTGTACCAGTGTGAGTTTATCAGGTAGCAATGATAAGGAGATGTGATTTAAGTTATTACAGAGACAGGTCAATGAAACGTCTTAAACTTTATTTTAAATGAACATCATCAGGTTGATGAGTAAGTCAGTCAGTGTACTTGATAGACTCCAGTCACTGTGCAGGTGAAATAAAAGCTTTTTCCACAGATCACCACAGGGGGGCGTCAAACCACACTAACTCATACGGACACAATGCATGTGCTCCTTTTTACCTCTGAGACGAGGGCGGCTGTAGTGAAGTCCCAGGATGCCGAGTCAAGGTTACCTGTGAGCCTCATTCTCAAAGAGTTGTAGTTCTCTCTAAGTAATAATAACTCTGTCAACTTCTCTTATCTTAAACTTTTCATGTTCTTTGACTCATTCGCAGCTGAAAATGTCCCCCCGCTTTACTCCACTCAGTTTCTACCACAAGAGGAAAAAAAAATAGTTAATGCATGGTATCGCAGCATCAGGTCTTTATGTGTGAAAAGGAAACGGAAACATATTTCTGTCATGCTGATGAGAACTGGCTTTGCGCTTTTTTCTTACGCTACAGTTTATTTTAGTGTTTTGTTCATTTGATTTGATTTTCAATCATTAATATCCTATTTAATATCTGGAGTCATTGTAGTACCATGAGACAAAAACAAAGGCATCTCTCTTTACAGATATCTTTACTCCATCTTATCAGGCTGCAGCTCACAGGCCAGGTTACGTCTTAAAGATTAAAAGCTGTCAAACATTGATAGCTAATATAATACTTGGCCTTTTTTCTATATATATTCTAACTCATCAAAACGTGATTCTTTAACTGAATAAAACACCACTTTGAAAACTTAAGAAATTGTTTATTCTCAATTTAAAGAAGAAAAAGCTGTTTTACTCTGGTGAGTGTTTGCTGATGTAGTATTTGAAACAAAATTATATGGGTGACATAGTGTACACATAACACAGGCAGTGTGGTCGCACAAACTATCAGCATTTACTGCATTAAATGCACAACTATACCTGCAATAAAATGTTAGTATATGGTCACACAATTTAAAGGCAGTACTGTAGAGGAGAGTGTCTCCTCCCAACAGCACAGAATCTTTACATGGTCTCACTTTCAGGTGGTTTTGCCACAACCTCACCCACAGGAAGTGGCTGAGCCCAGAGACCAACAGTTCTCATGAACAGAAGTGAGCATGAAGAGAGCAGAAAGCTCCCCTCTGTTCCATTGTCTCTCACCAGTCACTACTACTTTGACATCATGACTTACTGAGCGTAGATTGATGAGGGAAAATGGAATTTAATTGATTTTAGCAAAATTCTGCAAAATAAGATGTGATAAAGGTGGAGGTGCCTAAATACTTTCTGACTGCACTGTGTGTACACGCAACACACACCCTCACTGAAATACAGCATAACATGTGCAGATTAGATAACAATAAAATGTTAGTGTTATGGAATGTGATTAAATCCAATGATCTTATGTTTCTTGGATGTGAAATTAGGATGAGGAACAAACCTTTGCAAGAGAGATGAGCTAATAATTTATTCACAGTGGCCTGGAAGTGTAAACATGTCAAAGTATGCTGTGGTCAAAGCCACTGCAGTTCTTTGTGTGAAAGTTAAGAACAGAAAGAGAACTGCACTCAGACGAGGAAGTTGATGAAAAACTCTGCTCTCAAATTTCTAAGATAGTGCCGACAGTGTGGGTGCTGGATGTGAAGATGGGGCACACTCTGCTCGGTGTGCTCGGGTTATTCTGTGAGTACATCTGTGACTTTCTATGTGATGTTCAGTATTTATATCAGTGTAGTAGTTGTATTTGATTCTGGTCTAATGAAGTTTGAATCTTTATTTTAGTGCTGAATATACTCCTGTACGGACATGCTGAAGGTGACTAGTTATCTTTTCTATATTGACTGATTATGTTTGTCCTATATGTCTCCTACTGTATCACTCTTGATCACTTGTTTCTGCAGTTGTGTTTTTCCATATGTTTCATTTTACTCAGTGCACATTATGAAATGACTGGATTAGTGCTCAGTTGTTAAAGGAAGCTACTTGGAAAGTGTAGCTCTGCATGATACCACTGACTTCACCCTGGAATAAGTTTAGTGACTGTAAAGCTGCTTTAGTTTGGTTCACTGAAGCTGTGTAGAAAAACATGTTCAAACTGCTTTGTTAGAAATAGAAAATATTAAATCTTGTTCATAGGTCATAGATAAAGCAAAAGCAAACAAACAAACAAAAAAACAACTCACTATTCATTAGGGATGCAGAATGTCAGTTTTGGTTTTCAGAATCAGAATGCACCTGTAGAAACTGGTGAGTTTAGTATTTTCTAATGGAATAAACAACCTACAGTCTTTATGTTCTTAAACAATGACCAACGTGTGAAGGGAAAGTGATTGTTAGTCATGTTAGTCCAGTACCTCTCACTTTTCTGAAAACAAAAAAAGAAAACTGTTTAAATCTCCTTCATCATGTCAACAATGGGCTACTGGTTTGACCTCCTTCACTTTGTTAACAGAAACAAAGAGTTGAGGATGCTTCCTTTATGTTGTTCAGTTTTATTGATCAATATCTGGAATTGGGAGATTGTTCATGAGGAAAGTTTACACAGTACTGCTGCTAATACTGTAGTTGAGAACAAGATGAAGTGGAGGTGGCTGGGAAAACACACAATCAGCATGTTGTTCTGGGAGTTAAACATCATTGTTATTAATGCCAAAATCACTACATGTTTTCATTTTAAACAGATTTTAAGCAGAACAAATTTTAAATCCTGATGTCAAAGAGGTGTTGATGTGTTCATAAAGGCCTTTTACCAAACCATTTATAAAAAAAGTAGAATCCAGTCTGCATGATGAACTAGACATTACAAGAATAACAAAGATGGATAATGAAAATGAAAATCCTTTAAGTTTTAAAAGATATTAACAATTCACATTAAACCAATGATGCCACATATTCTTTTACTGATGTAGGAAAAAAAAACAGCTGAAAAGACTGAATACTTTTTTTCACGTGGTGAGAATGACATGCAATAGCTGAAAGCTCTTGGTAGGTCGGCAGTGTCTAAACAAAGTACAGGAAGTTTGTTTTCATGCATTCATCAGATTCTTCGTACAGATGATGAACCAGAGGAGAGCTCTGTTTGCATGAATGTACAGATGAGATCAACTGCAGGAACAGTCAAGTACAACAGTCATTTTACCAGTTATAAACATAACGCCACCATAGATAGTTGTATTCAAACAATTTAAACAATTCCTTTGCTTTTTCTATCAGGTCAATAAAGAAATCGCTATCAACAAAACCAATGGAGCGGATGACAGCACGAAAAATAACGTCTAAGGTAATCACTGTGTGCAGCAGTGCTGTCCAAATATCAGACAGTATTTCGTAACATCTGTCTAATCGCAGATCATTTAAGAGTAAGATATGGTTTGAATTTTCAACAGATGTTTTATATAATAATTAGTGCTAATGTTTGTGTTCTGTTATTGTTCTCTGGTATATCATACTGTCACTTTATTTATTTGTATTTTTTTAAACTCCTGTAGACACTGTTATACAACATTAAAAGTCAGCATCTTTTGTAGTTTTTGATTGATTAAAGATTTAAACATATATAACATCTAATGTATTATATGTGAAACACAGCACATCCCAACAGTTTGGTTTACCAGTTTATGCAGCTGTAGCAGAACATGTTATCTCTTTGATCTTGTGAAACTCCAACTCTGCTTCAAAAGCTGCTCGTTTGCAGGTTTCCGCTCTGCTATCTGATGAGTTTTCGTGATAACTGATAAGATATGATATGAGGAAATGCACGTACCACATGAGTGTACATCAGTCAGCAACAGTTGACACACATTTACACACATTTACAAGTCATTCATCCATTATGTACATGCAGTATGTGCAAATGTATATATGTGTAATGGTCCTTATTCATCATCCATGTCCCTGAGTAGTTCAATAAATATCAAATGGAGTTGTTGTATTTGTGTTTTCTTGAAGGACAGAGGGAGAGGTCAGTGTCATCAGAATTACAACTTTCAGATGGATCCGTTATTCATTTGATGTGAAAAAGTTTCCTCTGAACTCATTAATCAGTTGATGAGTTAATTGAAAGAGGTGGTGCCCTTTCTAAAAAGGGTTTGTGGAGAGAACATTAAACAGGTCACCCGCGACCCGCATGGAGAAAGCGGAAGAAAACGAAAAAAACGAAACATTAAACAGGTCATGTAACTATATAACTTAAAGTTGAGGAGTCTCTTATTTGAGTCACAACTTAACTATAATGGCTCTGGGAAGGGGGTCCCTGTGTCCCCATACCAGGTGGCGTATTTTCCAATTTCACCGATGCTTATGCCATGTTTTAGTATAACATTTTTTCATCAACACAAACTTTTGCAGAAAAATAAGTCAGTGTATCTTTGCAGTTGACAGGAAGTGTAAACGTGTTCTAAGAGATATGTGGAGAAACGGAAGGAAGATGAGACACTTTATCAGATGATGAAATTGAAGAAAATTTGTGTAGTCACTAACTTAACATATTTGAAGAAAACATTTCTCTCAGAAGCAGAGCGTCTGGCTGGATGTGAAGATGGGGCACATTTTGCTCTTTGCGCTGGAGTTATTCTGTGAGTACATCTGTCACTTATTTAATTTGTTGACTTTCAGTGTCAGACTCATTAACATGGTTGTTTTACACACATGAGCTCTGTTGCTGATTTGTCTGTTACCACAATGCATGTACAGCATTTAGTCCAAGCTGTTGTAATGAATATGAGAGATTGTTTTATTTGTTTCTTTCCTCTGTGGTAGAATATAAAAACAGAAATGTGTGATGCTGTCGATTGATAAGAGGCTGATGAAACTCCAGCTGGATTTTTAATACTTATTGTTGTTGTTGTCATTGTTGTTTAATGAACTTATCATCTTTATTTTAGTGCTCAATCCACTCCTCTATGGACATGCTGAAGGTGAGCAATTGTCTTTTATTTATTTACAAATTCTTACTTATTTTTTTTTCCTGTTCATCAACTATTGTCCAAACAGTTGACCCTGTTTCTCACTGTCAAAATGGAGTTGTCTTTTTTTTTCATTTGTGTTTTCTTACTCTTAACACGAACAGTTCCAAACAAGGCTGTTGTGACTCTGCAGCCAAACTGGCCTGAAATATACAGAGGAGAGAGGATCACTCTCAGATGTGAGATCAAAGATGGAGGAGACACTGAGTGGGAGTATGAATGGAGAACAACCAGTTCAGAAACACCTTCAAATCAAAATGAACTGAGTATTAGTTTTGCTACTGTATTCCACAGTGGAGACTACAGCTGTAAGGGCAGAAAGAAAACAGAAAAGTCTTCAACAGCTTGGAGTGATCCCTTCATACTGACAGTATCAGACAGTAAGTCACATCAAATATTTGATTTCTAAATTATATTTGATCCTCTATCAATACATGTTTTAATTCTGAAAAATCATTTTCCAACAGAACCCCAGTCTGTCCTCACTGTGTCTCCATCATGGCTGAGTGCTGGAGCCTCAGTAACTCTGAACTGCAGTGTTAAAGATCAATCTGCAGGATGGAGGTTCTACTGGTATAAGACTGTTCCTGATCCATCAGTCAGCTACTACAGCTATGAGCTGCTACCTGGCAGCAGCAGTGGGACTGAACAGGATTCCTACATTGTTCATGGACAGACACACACAGCAGGATATGTGTGCAGAGCTGGAAGAGGAGATCCAGTGTATTACACTGATTACAGTCAACCTCAGTTTGTCTGGTCTGCAGGTCAGTTTTTAATTTTATATCATCACCTCTGTTTATCTATTTTCTGTCTGTGATGAACAAATGTTTTCAAGATACTGGAGAGATACTGACATATCTTCATCGGCCCTTATTTATTCATTTATTTAGTTAATTAATTGGTTTGTTAGTAAATTAGTAATGCTGGAATGTGTTTTTATATCATAGAATGGCCCTTTTTATGTTATGTGCTTTTATTTTTATATATTTACTTTTACTTTTGGGTCACCTGACCTGGTTTTCTCCATGTATTTTTTCAAAAGGAAAAACAAAAAAGGAATATCCAAAAGACAAAATCGGGCTGTGATGTGGATTCAGTTTCCTTGTTTTTCATTTGAAAACAAAAAACAAACAACCCATGTCACTACAAACAGTGATAAAGGAATTACGGAAAAACATAATAATTGTTGCGATAAAAAGAAAAAAAACAAAACACTAAACACTATTTGAATCTAAAGATCTCTGTGCTCTGTTTGACCTCTTATCACATGTTGTTTTTCAGATTTTCACTCATCAGCGTCTCTCACAGTGAGTCCTGACAGAGCTCAACACTTCACCTCTGACTCTGTCTCACTGAGCTGTGAGGGAAACTCTACTGAGTGGAGAGTGAAGAGGTTATCACCTGAGGACAGATACCTGTCAGACTGCACCACCTGGGGGACAATGACTGGATCTACATGCAAACTAAAGAGTAACAGGCTCAGTGATGCAGTGTACTGGTGTGAGTCTGGATCAGGAGAGTTCAGCAACGCAGTCAACATCACTATACAGGGTATGATTTCACTACATTTAGTTGTATCTAATATAAATTATTTCAAACATCCCATTGTGTGTTCCTCCCAAAACTCTTCTTCATGATCTCTCCAGTTAATAATGGTTTTAAATTAATGAAAATAGTGACCTATATAGTTAAACTGTGATCTTAAACGTGTACTACATGCTAGCAGTGCCAGCTTCACCTCACTGTGATGAGGTTTGGATGCAGTATGCAGCAGGTTTCTGTAGGTTTATGGGTCATCTGGACTTCAGTTTTTATGTCAGTGAACATGTTTAAAGTTCCAGTGTGTAGGATTTAGTCGCCTCCAGAAATTAGGTTTCACATTCAACCAATGGAATACCCCTCTCCCCACTCTGTGTCTAAGCAAATAGGAGAACACTAACACATAAAAACGTGAAGCTTCTCTCTAGAGCCAGAGTTTGTTTTGTTCGTTCTGATCTACTGTAGAAATATGGAGGTGTATTATGGTAGACTTGATGGAGGAGGACCTGCTCTGTGCACAGATAAAAGGCTCATTCTGAGGTGAAAAAACACGATTCTTAATTCAGGCGATTGTACTAATTTAAACATCATGAATAGTATATATTCCATTTCTGCCAGTAGAACCCCCTAAATCCTTCACACTGGACCTTTAAAGCACTGTGTGGTTTGTAGGACCCTGTTGACATCTGGGCCCGTATTCACAAAGACTTTTATCTTAACGTGAGGAGTACTCCTAAATTGGACTAAAAGTTTTTTATGTAGGAGTCATTTCTTAAAAGTAATTCACAAAGCCACTGAGACCTACTTTTAGTTATGAAAACAGTGAACTCCTAAACTAGAAGTAACTCTCTGTTGCTATGGATGACGACAATTTATAAGGACGCACTTAGAAGCGGTGATTGGTTGTTAAGTAACAGGGCAGCCCATTGAAAAGTTATTTAGGCTGAAAATAAGGATGTTGCCTACAAGCCCATGACAAAGCCTATGAAAAGATATTGGATAAAGAAATGTATTCATGAGGAGAATTAAGTGCACCCCCCCAAACAAAAACGCTTTGGCTAAATAAAAATCAGAAGATTGCGACGAAAAATGTGTCAATAAAAGGGGCATTTGCCCTGTTAGTTGTCCACGTAGGCCAATTATCAATTATTATTAATAGGACTATGTTGTGACACTATAAATGACAGCCCGTCATTTATAGTGACGACAACTGTGGTCCTGGCTGTGGATTGAGGTAAGGTGTCAGGAGTCACCTTTTGCATGGATACCCACTGTCCCCCAGCAAGTGACATCCAGCTGGTACATGGTGCCGCTCGAAAAGCTGCGTCAAACCACTCTCCATTAAAATTCGGGAATCGTGTGTTGATCCGGGTCATTTTGCAACAATCAGTGCGTTTACATGACACACAAGAAAACGAATTACTGGGTTAGTCCGACTATGATCGGATTTTTTTAAATGGATGTATATACCTTAGTCTGACTAAAATCGGACCGGATCGGATTTCTCATAGTCGGATTAACACACCTAGGTTATTTGATTGATAGTCACATTACTCCTGCATGTATACGTTCCATCAGATCGGATCAAATTTTGCGTTGTGCGCAGGCTCTGGACTTTTTTCCCGGGGTCGTGAGCCGGAAGTAGAAGGACGGAGGCGGCGGTGGCGGCAGCTTTCCTCCGAAATAACGACAAGAAAGAGCGCCATTGTGCATCTAGTTTGTGTAATTATCATGTACACTTTGAACGAAATGTACAAAGATGTAGCTTGTCCTCGCTATTCGCACGGCATCTTTCTCGAATGCCGAGGCAGCTGGTGACGTAAAGAGGTCAGCCGGCGGTAGCACTATTATCACTAGTTGAAATGTGTACAGCGCCACCTATCGTACCGGGGGATGACATGCTTCGGCCAGTAATTCGATTTTCTCACCGGCATGTATACTCGGACAATAGTAGTTGTCTGATTGAGACGCATAGTCGAACTATGGCTATAATCCGACTAAACTGTGCATGTAAACGCACTGACTGTCCAGTATATTGTAACGTGCGTCAAAGACAATTTGTGTATTGATAGAATGCAACTTTTTCCGATTGACAAAGACGTCTTCATCCTGAGAAGGTACAATTATTTTAATATGCATCCCATCAATGTCACCGATCACACCGGGTATGCCTGCAATTTCCATGAATTTGGCTAAATTCTGTGTTGTTGGCGATTGTCTAAAGCAGCGGTCCTCAATAGGCGGCCCCCGGGCCGCATCCGGCCCGCCGGCCTCCTGTTTGTGGCCCCCGAACTATTATTCCTTCACTATGTGTTTTGGTTGGGTCAGCACGTGTATACCGGGACTTGTCTCCATGCCAACGATACACAGACAGAGCGCAACTTTTAACTTTCACTGTCGTTTTCGGAGCACTTCGCGTATTCACATTTTGCTGGTGGTAAGAGATTGAATATGGCGTGTTTCCAAGTAAACTGTTATGACAAAGTGGACAGTGATAATCGGCAACTCACAGAAATAAGATCTTCAAAGTTGCATTTATTCTGCCTCCAATCGGGACAATCTGACAGTGCAGCGGTTTTAAATCCTTCGTCTTACTTTACTATCTTACGCAGTTTGACAAGTTTTAGCTAATGTTAGCGATCTCATGCATATTTAATGTTGCACAGAGTGTAACGGACGGGGAGTTTCTCCCGGCAAACACCCTTTCACTCACGGTGCCAAAATTTGTATCATCCTTGTTAAAACACCATTTAATCACAGAACAAATGACGTGAAATAACCCACAACCATCTTACATATCATCTTATTCACAAACACATTCACGAACCATAATTACACCAACAACAACAGAATACCCAAGATCCATTGCGCCACAGTCCACAAGTGGCGTTACAATATGCCAGGAGAAGCTGTGATGAAGATTTCCAATTTGAAACGGCATTATGAGACGAAGCATAGGAATTTGAAGAGACATTTCCTCAAAATTATCAGAGATAAGCAAAACACAAATAAATGCACTGAAGTCGTCATATCAAGCTGCAAGCAGGATTCTTGTCACATCTATGTCACAATGAAATAAAATAATGCATGACTGAAGTGATGGACACAATGTTTGAAGGCAAACAAAAAGAGGAAATATTCAACTACGTATTTTAATTTATTTTAAAATGGAAATTACATTTTATTTTAGTTCGTATTTTGTTGTTTAGAATGAAAAGGACATTTTGTTTTGAATATTACAGTATTATTGCATGTGGCCTGACCGACCTCAATACATGGACCTCTGAGTCATTCAAAAAAATCTTTGTGGCCCTTTAAGATTTGTATATGAGTACCCCTGGTCTAAAGAAACCGGATAAACTGACGGATTATGGTCGACAGAGCACGTTGATGATTTGGTAGATAGAGTGTCTTACTGATGGCTGTAATATCCCTAAATTATCCGCGTTGCAGAGCTGCATTTTCCCCGTAGTCAAATACCAGAGTGTTGCCAAACACTTTAACTGCTGCGTTATTGGATTGTTTCGGTTGGTTAAGGAAGTTATTGCGTCAAGCACAACTTCAATCCCTTCGCGGTCCATCCAATATCGTTTTAATAATTCCCTGTCATTTAGCGTCTCCAAAACATTCGGTCGTGGATTAACTGCAGCCATTCTGGGACTTTTTGTGAATAGGTCTTAGTGAGTTAAGAGTCCTCTGGACTACTTCTAAGGTCTCCTAGACTTAGGTGCTACTTTTAGGCCTACAATGTTTTGTGAATAACTCTTATTTTCAAAAATTAGGAGTCCTAAAGTTACGACTGACACGCCCATTATTTTTAGGAGTTGCTCCTAAATTTGCCTGTTAGGAGCTACTTTTAGCCTTAAGATTCTTTGTGAATACGGGCCCTGGTGTTTATTTGGTAAAAGGTGACACATACAGTAAGAGACTCAAGGTGTTTGATAAAACATCAGATTGTATGATCCTCTGTTAAATCAGTGAGCAATTAGAAAAAATGAATGCATATGTAGTTGTGCTGAAGTTTCTCAAGCAGCTGATCTCTGACTGAAACCTCGTTTTCTTTGACCGTTTAACAGATAAAAATATGATCCTGCTGAGCCCTGCCCGTCCTGTAACTGAGTCTGATGGAGATTCTGTTAGTCTGAGCTGCAAATTAAGAAGTCAAACATTTGACTCCATTGTGTTTTTCTATCACAATGAGAAACTCATTCAAAATGACACCAGATGGGAGTTAAATATCTCTACAGTGTCAAAGTCAGATGAAGGATTCTACAAGTGTCAACACTCAGGACAAGAGTCAGCACAGAGCTGGATGTCAGGTAAGGGTGAATTTAAAACAATTAATCTAAATTGTCCGTAGTGATAATGTCATGACACCTGAAACAACATCAGTTTTGCATTTAAGTGACATAATTGACTGACTGACACTAAATAACAACAGTCATAAACATTCATAAAGACTCCTTACTGTTCATGACAGGTGTCATGTCAGTCTAACGCACACCTCCTTTTCAAATAAGATGATATCAAACTTCATTACGTTAATCACACAGATCACAAACAGTAGTGTCACAATTCACAAATGATTGAGGCTTGCTGATGAATTGCATGTTCCTACAGAGCTCATCAAAGCATATTTGTTCTGACTGCTGTGTCAAGATAAGAAAATGTCTCATTCGGCTTGCTGATTGTAAATTTGCTGAATTGTTCTCCTGGATAGTTACAGATTCAGGGATATGATGTCCATGATTAAAATAGTATGACTCCATTATGTAGGAAATAATTTAATGTTAAAGTTAACAATATCAATCACTGCATCTTTGAGAAGTTTAAAAATTCAAGTATCTCTCATTTTTCTTGCCTGTAGTGGATGCACTATTTCATTTTGACTTAAACACTAATTTCCTTGTTTACGTCTTTGTTCTAAATCAAGCAGCAAACAGACCAAAGGCTGAACTGAGGGCTGATGACAGAGACATTCCTGTAGGGGGCAGTGTGACCCTGACCTGCTCTGTGAACCCATCATCATCTGGTTGGAAATACTTCTGGTACAGAGGAGAGAAAACATCTGAACCTCTGACCTCTCAACTCTCAGCTGGACCAATCAGAGTCTCAGAGGAAGGAGTCTACTGGTGCAGAGGAGGAAGAGGAGAGCCAGTTTACTACACAGAGTACAGTGATTCAGTCACTATCTACAAAAAGGGTGAGTTTGACATTTGTTTGGAGACAGAATTTTAAATGATATACTGTATTTATATTTGTTGACTGATTAGAAAAAAAGACATGATTTAGATTTAACTGTTTGTCATTTATGTTCCTTTCTGTGAATTCTTGAACATGAACAGTTCCAAACAAGGTTGTTGTGACTCTGCAGACAAACTGGTCTGAAATATACAGAGGAGAGACGATCACTCTCAGATGTGAGATCAAAGATGGAGGAGACACTGAGTGGGAGTATGAATGGAAAACAACCAGCTCAGAAAAACCTTCAAGTAAAAAAGAACTTATATTTAAGACTAAATCTGACAGTGGAGTCTACAGGTGTAAGGGCAGAAAGAAAAGTGAAAAGTCTTCAACAGATTGGAGTGATCCCTTCAAACTGACAGTATCAGACAGTAAGTCACATCAAATATTTTTTTAAGTGAAGATTATACAGTTTTTGGTTCACATATGTTTTAAATGCAAATCTTCCAGTTTGTATTTTGTAAAGGATGTATTTGATTTGAACATATTAACAAACATGTTTTCAATTATAAAAAATCATGTTCCAACAGAACCCCTGCCTGTCATCACTGTGTCTCCATCATGGCTGAGTGCTGGAGCCTCAGTAACTCTGAACTGCAGTGTTAAAGATCAATCTGCAGGATGGAGGTTCTACTGGTATAAGACTGTTCCTGATCCATCACGAAATAGCTACAGACATGAGCCGCTACCTGACACCACCATTGGAACTAAACACAACTCCTACATTGTTCATGGACAGACACACACAGCACGATATGTGTGTAAAGCAAGAAGAGGAGATCCAGGGTATGACACTTATTTCAGTAGATCTGAGTTCATCTGGTCTGCAGGTCAGTCTATTTCTTGTCATGTCATCAACTCTGCAAATAACATGCTGTAACTTGGCGTTTGACAAATAATTGGCTGTGTGTGTTCATACTGCTCAAATGGAAGCAATGAATTGACTGTTGTGACCTTTTGATTTTCATTGTCACAATGGCAACAAGTCAAACTTTCTCTTGTCCACCTTCCTGGATGATTTTAAAGACTGGATGGGACAGAATTTCCTTTTTTCTTCTGTCCTTTTGACTTTAATAGAGTGGTTTTACTTTGGATACTGATTGCTTTTTACACAATGAGCAGGACATGTAGGGTCAAAACACATGTGGTTAGTGGTCATGTAGGTGTTGTAGACAGACAAAACTGTCAAATACAGGAAATGAAAAACCAAAGAAGTCAACCATATTTTAAATTTCAAGATAAAAATCACAATTTCACCAAAACTGCAGCTTGTTTCAATATTTGCTCTAATCCTCAGCAAATTAATATTTGAATTGTGGAGTTCATAATCTAAAGATCTCTGTGCTCTGTTTGACCTCTTATCACATGTTGTTTTTCAGATTTTCACTCATCAGCGTCTCTCACAGTGAGTCCTGACAGAGCTCAACACTTCACCTCTGACTCTGTCTCACTGAGCTGTGAGGGAAACTCTACTGAGTGGAGAGTGAAGAGGTTATCACCTGAGGACAGATACCTGTCAGACTGCACCACCTGGGGGACAATGAATGGATCTACATGCAAACTAAATACTAACAGGCTCAGTGCTGCAGTGTACTGGTGTGAGTCCTGATCAGGAGAGTTCAGCAACGCAGTCAACATCACTATACAGGGTATGATTTCACTAAATTTGTTTTTTTCTAATATACATGATCCCATTGTGTGTTGAGGAGTACAGGACACTGACATTTTAAGGGTTCTGTCCAATACTCTGCTTCATGATGTCTCAAGTAATGTTTTCAATTCATAAACATCGTAAGTTATTTAATTAAACCTCTACTGCATGCTGGCAGTGCCAACCTCACCTCATAATGACGAGGACTGGATGTAGCATGCATCAAGTTTTTGTAGGTTTAAGGGTGATCTGTACTTCAGTTTTAAGGTCAATGTGTGTAGGATTTACTGGCCTCTCACAGTGAGGTTTGAAATTCAACCAACTCAATACCCCTCTCCTCACCCTCATTTCCAAACGTGTAGAATGCTGAAAACGCATAAACACCTGAAGGCCCTCTCTAAAATCATTGTTTGTTTTAATATTGGTAAAATAATAATGTATCTAATAATTGCTGCATTTTATCATCTGTGTTTTTTTCTGTGGAAAAAAGTGAGTCAAAAACTGAACTGAAGTAGTTTCAGTTTAAAACAACTTCACCTGTTGGATTCAGCACATTCAGTTTTAGAAACATGCCATGATAAAAGTTCATCAACAGTTCATTTTTCCTATTTATTGCAACAGAGCCTGAAAGGTCTTCGATTGCTGTTCCGTTAATTATTGGGCTGGTTTGTGGAATCGTTCTTTTTATTCCTCTGCTTGTTTTGTTTTGCTACCGAGCGTCCGATGGTGAGACCTTCTTCTTCTGTTATTAGATGTTTTTTAACTATATAAATACACACACACATACTCTGATCTCATGAGATAGAGCAGCAGCATAACAACCATCTAACAACACATTTCTTTTTCACAGATTCATGCTTTTACAGGTAGGTGCAACACTCTCTCATCTCATTTTGAACATAACATCAACACATTTCTATGTTCCTTTTTAAATGTATTGTATCTGTTACGTGTTGTAGACCAGTCCAGTCTGAGAGCGCAGAAATCAGTGTTGTAAACTAACCTTGGCTTGATCTTTATTTCTCTGTAGGTGATGTTTGTCTCTATGAAACAATCAGAGGCCGTCAAAAAGCTGAACATGGTACAGTTTACACCTTTTTATTTACCATCGAGCTGTCAGCTGTCAATACTAGAATAAAACAATTTAATTTAACTGTAAGTGACTTCTTGACAATCCTTGAGCATATTTATTTGTCTGGAATTACATATTTTAGACTGAGTTACACATCAAACAGCAAATGTCTTTTTCACAGATTCACATTTTGTCAGGTAGGTGCAACATTCTCTCATGTCATTTTGAACATAACGTCAACACATTTTTATGTTCCTATTTAAATGTACTGTATCTGATACGTGTTGTAGACCAGTCCAGTCTGAGAGCACCAACACAAATCGTGTAGACTACGAGAATGATCATTACTCCACTCTCCTCCATGGTAAGCACTTAAACTAATATCATAAATTTAATCTCATATACATATACAGTGGGGTCCAAAAGTCTGAGACCATTGAAAATCTTCTCATATTGTCACGTAAATCTGGAAGTGCTGAAAAAGACCCAACGTGACCACACTGTGAGAGAAGGATGTGGTACATACCCTGTATGAAGGTCTGATGAGGTATGGATTAGGGCGTAGTGACGTCTGATCTATGAGTGTATATCTCTCATGGTCTTTGCAAACTCAGCAGTTGGAAGCTGCTCTAGAAATGTCAACTAAACGGATCTCTGACAAACCAAGGCTGCTGTTTATGTAAACTCATAGGACGGCCTTCGACCTATCTGCAGTAGCAGACTTACTGTCTTCTACACATTTTCTTTCTCTTCCTCACTAAGTCAGAGGTGAGAAGCTTTGCAGTAACTTCACACTAATATGTTCTTAAACAGATAGACATGTATGGGAGGGCTGCTTCCTGAGCTCAAAGGATAGAACCTGAAACTAGAGAAGGTTTGGGAGGATTAACTTGATGATGCACTCTGCAGACAGTTGTGCTGTTATTTTGTTCCTCCTTCATCAACGTTTGTATGAACTACTTCAACGTGAGTCTTCGGCGTCTCTGAGTCTTCTTCATCTCTCCTGAATGGTCAAGCGAGCCGAAATTCCCCCAACACACACTATTAGACGATCAATAAATCAAGCTTTGTTCCCTAAAAGATAGAAAACCAACTTCATCACAGAAACAGAATTTGATAAATAAACACACAATAATCCAATCAGGTGAAGTCTGACAAAGGAAAGTTGTCTTGTAGTCGTCTCGAGGAGGGTCAGCTGTTCCTAAACCACTTCTTAGTTGGTGAAGCAAGAGAACAGACTGGAGGTGGGTGAAGAAATACCAGAATTCTTCAAAGAATCACCTTTTAACTCAAATAAGCTGTAAATGTTAAGCTGTAATTATCTATAAAAAAGATATTGTTACAGCCAAAACATAAATAAAAACTATTGCATGGTCTCAGTCTTTTTCTTTCTTTTCTTCTTTTAAATAATCCACACAATCTGAGGTCTCACATGATTAATGTGTTGTATACAGTTAAACTGATTAAACTAATCTTGTCTTGATATTTATTTCTCTGTAGGTGATGTTTGTCACTATGAAACAATCAGAGGCCGTCAAGAAGCTGAACATGGTACAGTTTATACCTTCCTATTTAACATGGAGCTGTTAGAAATACTAGAATAACTGTAAATGATTTATTGACAATCATTTAAGTTTAAAACATGTTTACAGTTCAAATGATTCCAATTATCGCACATATTCTTTTATTGATCGTAAAAACACTGCTAAGAGTCAATTCTTTATTGGGAGAGTGTGGGGGGGGGAGAAAGACAGAGGGGGAGGGGGGGGAGGGTGAGAGAAGCATAGGGAGAGAGGGAGAGAGAAAACAAGGAAAATAAAGAGAGAGGGGAGAGAGGGGGGAGAACGAGAGAGGGGGAAAGAGGAGAGAAAGAGAGAGAGGGAGAGAGGGGAGAGAAAGAGAGAGAACAGTGAAATGTCATAAATCAACCTGAATCTCTTCTTTGTTTACTTTGCTTTTTCTTTCAGGTCAATAAAGAAATCTGCACCAACTAAACCAATGGAACGGACGACAACATGAAAAACTACATCTGTGTACTTTGACAGCTTTTATGGAATCACTGTGTGCAGCTGTGCTGTCCAAATAACAAACAGTATTTTGTAAAGTAAGATAGAAAAATAGAGAATAACAGAGTCAATCTGTTTCAGCTGAAAGGTCAGCACTCTTCACGTCAGGGCGTTCTGGGTGATTCTGACAAAGAGCTACAGAGAAAGTCTCAGTTTATAGAATACTATGATAATAAGACACAAAGGGAGGTTTAGAGCAGAAGATGAGACGCTGTTGAAAACACCTCAGTACCTACGGTGAACTGATAAGTGTCCTGAGAACAGAACGTTTATTCTGGACCAACACAGTTCCCTTAAATGAGCCGAGGTCACTGCTGACCCCACGTCAGATTGTTACTGACACAAGTTCACGCTCAGGTCACATCATAACTCACACATATTCTTAGGTGTAATAATATGTAAGGTCAAAAGAGAATGTCAGTATGTAAGGTGAGCGATGGCTATGCAAGGTGAAAAGGTAACCATTATATGTGAGGTTAAAGGTAAAGAACAAAGTTTTTATTACAGCTGACAACATTTCATTAGACTGCTGTAGAAATGTGAGACATGCTCAGTATTCTGTACAGTTAATGTGTTAGCAGATGATGTAAAATAATGGCTTCATGTGGATTTTATTATTTTACTCTTTTAGCACAAGACTACTGAAGCAAAATCCCTGTTTTATTTACTCACTTCATCATTACTTTTCATTTTTACAGTTATGCTGTCACGTGTTTTGTTCAGTTTTTGTAGGAAACATTGAATGCAACTTTGATAGAGACTGAGAGGTATTGTGTGTATTTTTCACCTCAAAGTATCTTACATTCATTGTGTTTTAAAATCTTTTGAATATTTTATATATTAATAAACAGTTTGTTTTCCAGCAGTAAGCTGTCAGTTGTGTTTTTAATTCCTTTTTTGACTGCACAGCCAAACTGACACAGAGCCCTGTAGCAATGATCATGTCCCTTAATGTCAGTGTGTCTTAAAGTTTTCATCCCATTCATCCAAAAAAAGTGGCTATATATATATATATATATATATATATATATATATATATATATATATATATATATATATATTTAAATATATATATATATATATATATATATATATATATATATATATATATATACATTATGATACATATACATATACATTATAATATATATATATATATATATATATACACACATACATACATACATACATACATACACATATATATATATATATATATATATATATATATATATATATATATATATATATATATATATATATATACACATATATATACATATATATACACACACAAATATACAAACCTTTGATGCCAAGAAGCTGCAGGATAACTAACTGAATTGAGGCCGGCTTTGAGAGGGGGCAGGGTGTTGTCTGTTCATGAGATAATTTCTCTTTTGCTGGAGCTCAGTCACTTCCTGTGGGTGTCATTGTGACCAAACTTGAAACCAGGATTTCATCATAAAGTGATGATGTGTAATAATTCTGTGCGGATGTGAGGGGATACTTTCCTCTGAAGCACTTCCCTTCAACTTTGTGATTAAAACTGAAGGATGAACACATGTCTAGATACTTTTTTTTTTTCCCAGAAAGCCTATAGAGTTCTTCATGAATGAGCTGGAGACAGGTAGGCACTTCAATAATTCTAGAAGGAAATGTATTTATTTTTATATATTTGCTTTTCAGTAGCATCACAAATGACTAAGCCTTTGTGAGGAAGCAGTATGATCACATCTATATTAGGAAGGAAACTAAAACGTCTATCTCTGAAGCCTCACAATCAGGAAGTCATGTTTTCTGACTGTGTGTGGCAATACACAGACTGTTGTGTTCTAGTTTAAAGGTATTGTCACAATAACCTTTGGGTGAATCGAGGGTCTAAGAAAAGAGCGTGCTTTCCAGGGACGGACTGGCCATTGGGCAATGTGGGCAAATGCCACTGCGGCCGCCTGGTGATGCGGCCGTATGGAGCCAGAACGGTGACTTTAAAATTTGGCATCCAAAAAAAAAATTGGCATTGAAAACAAAACCTGTACTGAAAAAAGAAACATTGTCATTGAAACATTTGTATTGAAAACAGTTGTATTGGCATTGAAACAAGTATTGGCACTGAAAAAAGAAAGTAATTCAAATAATTCAAATCCGAAAATCTTTTTTGTATTTTTCAATGACAATCTTCAGATTTTTTCTTCATGTCACTTTTTTTTCAGTGACAGATTTTTTTTACAATGTCAGTTTTTTTTCAGTGTCACTGATTTTCAGTTTCAACTTTCTGTCACTGTTTTGGCGTCGAGAGGGAGGGGCCTGAGGGGAGGGGCAAGTAGAGCGTGGTTTGCATATCATTTGAGAAGGTAATGGCAGCAGCCTGCAGGAAGGTGGGGCTGGACGGTCCAGCCACAATACACCATGTTAGGGCCCGTGTGCCAGCCGTCTCTGGGCAACACAGAGTCTAACTACCTCGCGGACTTTTCTTCAAGCTCTCTCCTGATGTGTCCAAGTCTCTGTGTATCTGGTTCTGTCCCGCAGCTCCCGAGCTCCGGTCTCTATGCGTATGGAGTGTGGTGGTAGTACCGGGGCGCCGAGCACAGAGCATTAGCCACAGCTAGCACAACAGTAGAACAGCCTGTCGCTCCGAGCCGGGGCTGCAGCGCCGACAGCAGCGCTCTGGTCTGCTCCCCGAGCTCTGTAACACCGCACCGCTACCGGAGACCAGAGACCAGAGCTCCCCTATAAACTCAGTTTGTGTGAATAATATCACTATTCCTACAATGACTCCTTTGAGTCGAAGCGAATAAACTCAACAAGTCAGTGTGCGAGGAAAGTCAGCTGTGATTGTGCTACTGTACACATATTTTCATAACTGACTGACTTTTCTCCAAGCACTTTCTTTCATTGTCTGGTCTCTGTATGCGTGTACAGCGGTACGGTGACACAGAGCTCGGGGAGCAGACGGAGCGCTGCAGTCGGCGCTGCAGCCCCGGCTCGGAGCGACACAGCTGGGGCTAATGCTCGTTAGCTCCGTACTACTACCACACTCCATACGCATATAGATACCGGAGCTCGGGAGCTCCGGTCTCCGGTAGCGGTAGGTGGCACAGAGCTCGGAGAGCAGACCGGAGCGCTGCTGTCGGCGCTGCAGCCCCGGCTCGGAGCAACAGGCTGTTCTACTGTTGTGCTAACTGTGGCTAATGCACCGTGCTCGGCGCCCTGGTACTACCACCACACTCCATACGTATATAGAGACCGGAGTTCAGGAGCTCCGGGACAGAACCAGATACACAGAGACTTGGACACATCAGGAGAGAGCTTGAAGAAAAGTCTGCGAGGTAGTTGGACTCTGTGTTGCCCAGAGACGGCCGGCACACGGGCCCTAACATGGTGTATTATGGCTAGACCGTCCAGCCCCGCCTTCCCGCAGGCTGCTGCCATTACCTTCTCAAATGATATGCAAACCGCACTCTACTTGCCCCTCCCCTCAGGCCCCTCCCTCTCGACGCCAAAACAGTGACAGAAAGTTGAAACTGAAAATCAGTGACACTTAAAAAAAAACTGACATTGTAAAAAAAATCTGTCACTGAAAAAAAAGTGACATGAAAAAAAAATCTGAAGATTGTCATTGAAAAATACAAAAAAATCCAAATAAAATAAAATGATAAGATTTTCGGATTTGAATTATTTGAATTACTTTCTTTTTTCAGTGCCAATACTTGTTTCAATGCCAATACAACTGTTTTCAAGACAAATGTTTCAATGACAATGTTTCTTTTTTCAGTACTGGTTTTGTTTTCAATGCCAATTTTTTTTTTGGATGCCAAATTTTAAAGTCACCGTTCTGGCTCCATACTGCCGCATCACAAATAAATAAATAAATAAATACATAAAAAAAAAGCAGAGCGGCTGCATCAATATGCGGCCGCAAATTAATAAATAGGCTAAATAAATAAATAAATAAATATAGCGGGGCGGCTGCGTCAAAAGGCGGCCGCAAATTAATAAATTAATGAATAAATGGCCAGCAGCCCTCATGGGCCATTCGGGCCGGCCGACAAATCACAGAGCGGTCCCAAGCTTGTTTCTCCCGGCTGTTTCGAACATCAATAAAAGTTTTTGAGCCAAAGCGAAACCGTGGCCAATCTAATCACTATTTATATACCACATACGAGTCTCTATATCACAGTCATGGTTACCTTCTACAGTCACAAACTTTTATATCACTCTGCATTGTTTTGTAGCGAAATGTCTTTTTCAGATGTTCAAAAACGTGCATGGTTTGAAATAAAACAAATCTACCTGCATTTTTTTATTTGAATAGTTGTTTGCAAAAGTTAAAATGAAGCAATGCCTTCTGGGAATTTCAAGACTGAATCGAGTGGACCGTCTGAGTGTGGTTGTTAGAAGTTGGAGGTTGGAAGTTGGAAGTTGACTGAGTTTAAGCTAGCAAAGAAATTAATCGAGGTATCAAGCGACACAAGGTGGGAGCGGAGAAAAAGAGAGATATCTCAGAGAGCACTGATGGCTGACGGTGAAAAATGCTGCAAACCGACTGATTTGTTTTTAAAATCAAGTGCAGCTTCAGCTAGCACTAGTGCTAATACTGCTAGTAACAGCACACCGGGGAGAAAGACAGGACAGTGAGGAATATGAGCAAGAGGAGGATGAAGAGGTACATGGATGACTGCGTGACGGTAAGACACGTTTGTATTATGGAGCAGCTGGCTCTGATGATTTATTAATGTGTTTTATGTATTGGGCAAGGCTGGATTAAGAATTCAGAGGCCCTTGGGCCAGACTCTTAGAGGCCCTTACACGTGCTCGCGCGCGCGCGTGCGCGCACACACACACTTGTATGTGCACCAACACAACAGACAACTGCTTTACTAGTGCACAAGTGTGGATGTAGTGTTGGAAACTCCTGTACTTAAACAGGATTCACACTGACTGATAAATTCAACACAAGACTCTCAGCACATGCAGTGTATGTGTGTATTATCAAAACAGTCTACACTCAGATATGCAGAAACACTTAAAGGAATAGCAAACAACCTGTTTTTAGAATAGCCACAATATCAAACATCATAAAAAGTCATAAAAAAAACAATGCACATTAACAACGCTTGGGAGGGAAGAATACACACACACATTAGAGTCGCTACCTTATGCAATGACCTTTTTTCTGGCCTTTCTCCTAGCAAAAAATCTACAACTACAGATAAATTCAACACAAGACTCAGCACATACAGTGTATGTGTGTATTATTATTTTTACCTCCAATAGTTCTGTCCCTGGTAGAAGCTGCAATTATGTAATTCTGCAGCGCCTCTCTGAATAAGAATGGTCTTTATCGTATCGCTGCGTGTGTCTTTCCACAATGCTGGATCCGTAGTCGTCTCGTACCACTCCTGCATTTCCGGTTCACCTTCGGGGGCCGCCGGTCCCAGCGGCATTGTCACTGGCAGGTCCCTGCCGTCATCCCTGGCATCATCCGCAGCATTGTCTGCGGGATCAATCACGGGATCATCCGCGGCATCAGTGGCCTCACCATGGCCGTCAGGCGGGCCATCCAGGCTGGCCAAAGATGCAGGTGGGGCCGCCGATGAACAGGTGACTGTCACACTGTCTCAGTCGAGGGCGAGGCACCCCGCTGTGGATGAGCTGGTGAAGTGGAGGCATCTGCCGGGTAGCGGTCCTGCTCTTCACTGACGCTGATGCTGTTAAAGTCAGTGGTGTAAGTATCGGCGGTGTAACCGCTGCAGCTGCACCGGGGCCCAGACGTCGTCAGGGGCTCATGAAGGAAGAAGGACAAAAAAACGAAAAAAACAAAAACAAAAAACAGCTGTCCAGAATTGCCACAGGCCCTGTTTTTGTGAATGAAATATCTGGGGGCGGGTCGGTAAGGTAAGGCTGAGTGGCCTTGATACCTGTCAGTCATGATGAGTCGCATCTCGTCACCTCTCTGCTGTGTCTGCAGCTGAGCACTGTGATGCGTCTCTCTCCCCGGCCCGGGAGAGTTATTATACTGTACAATACTAAATAATAGCCGGGGCGTTTATTTGTTTCAATCACTGAACAGACCAGGCGTTTATTTGGGACAGACGTTTAATTCCTTCCTCTCAAAATCCGGGATGAAAATGTCACAAACTCCTCCAGCTTCTCTGTGAATACTCCGGCATCCTGCTGGGCAATAGTTGTCCTCTGCAGGTGAAGCTGATGCGGCGGAGGAAACGATTCAGCCGACCAGCACTCGCTGCAAACTCCTCGTCTCTGCTGTCACTCTGTTTCTCCATCACCCTGATCATTTTGCGGACACTCTCTCCTGGCGTGCCCGTTTGCTGATAACTCATCCCCGCATGTTTATCTCAGGCTCCTCGCTGGTCTTCTTCCTCCCTCCAGCAGGCAGCCTGGTCCTGTTGCTGTCCTCCTCTGAGACGCTGAAGCTCCGTTAGATTTTTTTCGCCAATCTCTCACTCTCTTGGGGTCGACAGAGAAACGTATAGGTGCAGCAGAACAAACAAACAAACAAACAAATAAATAAATAAAAGGCCATCCATCGGCCAATTATTGATCGGCCCAGCGGGAAAAAATTGGCTGTGCGTGTGTGTGCGCACGTGTGTGCGTGCGCTTGTGTTTCGGGGCACACAAAAAATATTTGCACCGGTTCCCATCACCATGATGTTACGCTACTGGTTAAAGTTAGATGCGGTGAAAAAGCTTGAGATGTTTGGAATGCCCTGCCGGAGTTGTGAATGTCTTTTATCCCTCTCCTGTTTTGCTTTTAATTTAGTGGCCCACCCCTAACCCACCGCTTTAATTTTTTTCCCATGTTTTTCCTTCCCTCCATCATTGCCCGGACACAGACAGCAAAACAAACAATCAGTCATATTTTTATTTGCAAATAAATCGGGTAGGCTATAACTTTGTAATACATCACAAATCTACACCACTAAGTGACGGAGGCCTCTAGTAACTCGAGGCCCCCGGGCCGCGGCCCAGACGGCCGGTTCGGGATCCGGGCTTGGTATTGGGGTGTAGTTGTTTATAGCTTGGGAATTTACGTTTACTATCACCGGGGCTATCAAAAGTGTTCTTTACGTGCGTTAAAAATACCCCCCTTCCATGGGCCGCTGGTGGGTGAAAATGCCAGGGCCGTTTTTTGTTCCCAGTCCGTCACTGGTGCTTTCACACATAAAATCAACATGTCCGCATTCTGAAGGCATTCATGTTGTCCGACTTTCTGATTCCTACTCTGTATTACTTTAAAGGTCCCATATTATGAAAAACTGACTTTTTCTGGAATTTGGGGTGTTATTGTGGGTCCATGGTGCTGCCACACACCTAGAAACTTTGAAAAAAGACTATCCCTGCTTTTTTGAGTGAGATACAGATTTCTAAAGGGGTCTTGCCTGCAGTTTCCAGATACACGAGTCAAATTTGCTGCGGCTGTTGACGTCGACGGCCACTCATTTGCATATGGCTACCCCACTGCCCCTCCCTTCACTGCACAGTGTCTCCTCCACCCACCAGGTACAGCTACCGTCTAGGAGATCCGCCATTATGCTTTTGAAATCACCATGTCCAAGCTCAAGGAGAAGTGCGCTGTTGTTGTTTGCAAGGACCAGCACAAAACACTTCATCGTCTCCCAGCTGCAGAGGACAAAAGAGCAGCATGGATTGAATTTATTTTTGAGGGCAATGTCCCAGCTGAAGTTGGCAAAAAACTGTTGGTGTGTGCGAACCACTTTGACGCTGACTGTTTCACCAACTTGGGCCAGTACAAGGCAGGAGTAGTCGGCAGACTTATACTCAAAGGAATACTTGCAGACCAAGGACATGTAAGTATACAAATAATGTGCTGTGTGTTCCTGTAGATAAGGCTGAACTCGTGCCTGATGTACTGTGTGTTTTGCCATTGAGAACAAGGTATGGTTAGCGGCTAACTGCTAACATTAGCTTCTCTGACCACACAAGTTAGTGCTACAGCAGAATCACTCTGTGTATTACATTTCTGATCTTGCACATTATGTAATGCGTGTCCTAGAGAAATTTCTGCATGTGCAAGTATTTAGCTGTGTTTATTTAGCAAGTTTACACGAACTAACCAAGCAGTGTCACATAGTACCAGCTAACGCTAACTGTGATCTTCCAAGCTAATGCTAACCGCGAGCCTCTAGTTCGCGATCAACACGGTCTCCACATGCAAACCCAGAGACCCGGTCGGTCAAGCGGTACATACACACACCCTCCGCCGGGTCTAAGTTTTCGGGATTTTGTGAAATAATGCATTTGAAAACGTTTTCTAAGCTGGAATATGTTGGCATAGGCTGGGGCAAAACCAGTGTACTGTTGACTGCTACACAGAGTTTAGATTCTCTGCCCGAGCCCGACCCCGCTGCTATCCTCGGCCGGGCTGGGCTGGGCTCTTGACCAAGTATTCGTGATTTTTTGTTTTTAATAACTCAAAATAATGACCATATTTCCAGCTAGAAAACGCGTATCTCTCTCCTCCCTCCATTTTTGTGTTGCTGCGTGGTGTACACTACCGAACCTACTGCACACAGAGAACTGTCGCTGAGGACATGATTCTCGTTCACGTACTGTGCTGAAAGTGGCGCTTTGTCACTCACTCACTCACTCAGGGCAGAGGAGTTGATCACGTTCAGTAACCGTACTGCTAAAATTAGCGCTGTTTTGTTAACATCCGTGTAGCATATGCCTCTGTGTTGGGAAATGAATGTGTACAAAGTATTGATATAGTAATTTAAAAACTCATTCATTCCTTATCATAAATTGCAATAATACTTAATGATTGTAACAAAATCCAATGGCACACCGTTTGGGACATTTAAAAAAAAAAAAAAGACTACCTCATGGTTTATAGCATGCCGCTTTCTCCGCCTTTCATTGATATCTACCTGTGAGCCAGTACGCTTACCAGGGATGTGTTTTCCTGTAAGACAATATGATTTTACACACATTTAGTAAGTTAAAATGTGAAATTGTAAAAACATTCTATATGAGAGTCACTATGGTGAGTGTTAAAGACACTATGATTAAAAGAGAAGCGGGCTTATAAGGTTTAAAGTGTACCAAGAAAACACAACATTCTAATGACTTGTCTTGTGCAAAGATATGCTGTGTTCAAACCCAGTTAAGATTTATGAGATGTATGTCAAAGAAAGGGAAGCAGCTAAACTTGGAAAGAAGAAGTAGTTGGAGAACACTTCCGATCCAGCATTTGTGTGAGATAAAAGTTCTGTCAGCACGATTCCTTGTTTCTCTTCATCCGCTGCAGTTTCAAGCTTTGTTTTTAACCAACACAGGATTTCTCAGAAGAAGAGAGGAGGCTCTGGTTGTCAGCGCTGAAAGAGACGATGGGACTCACTTTGCTCCGTGTGCTGTGGTTATTCTGTAAGTACATCAGTGACTTTCTCTGTTTTTTAAAACCCCAACCCCACCCATTTTTTTTTTAATGCCTGAGGCTATAACATGTTTGACTGCTTCTGTCAGTTTGACGCATCTGTTTCAAACCTTTCTTTCAGTGCTAAATATACTCCTGTACTGTGGACACGCTCAAGGTTATTATACATTTGTCTTTCTTTTCACAAATTCAGTCTAGATGACTCTTTATCTACTGTATTACTCTTTCACACAACCTATTCCTGTTTTCTTTTCTTCAAAGTATTTATCATTTCCCTCTTTGTATGTTGTGTTTTCTAGATTCTGTGCTGACCATTGAGCCAAACTGGTCCACTTTATTCGCTGGGGAGTCTGTGACCCTCATATGTGACATGAGGGAAGGACTAGAAGCTGACTGGTATTACACGATCCTCAAGGATGGTCAAGAATATGTCTACCACCTGACAAATAAAATCTATACATTAGGATATCTACTTACTGGCGACAGTGGTGAATACCAGTGCTTTGGCCGTTACAAGGGCTCAACTGACTTAAAAAAAAGTAGTAATAAAGTCTCTCTCACTGTATCAGGTAGGTCATCAACGCTTTACCAACATGACCAATTCACTGAAAGCACTTATTTTTTGAACCAGGTGTATATAATCGTTCTGTTTTGCATTGTGCTACTTAATCTATAAATGCTGTTAGTTTTTTTTATACAAGATTAAAATCCATCTTGAGATTCAAGCGGCTGTTCACATCAAGGGTTTACACTATGATATGAAAGCTTTGCTCACAAACCATCTAATAGTGTTTTTCTTGAAAAAAAAAATGAAAATGTTAGTAAAGTAAGTTTCTGCAAGACCCCAGATAAGTTAAGATACTATGTTTCAAACTTAACATTTCTTTAGGTTCAGGTTTCTATTGCCCTTCCGCCACAACACTGTGCCTATGCTCTGGTTAGGTTTAGGCCCAGAAGCTACTATCACAATTTGGCTTAAAGTACTTGTTTCGAGCACCATAATCACTGCTTGAAAAGTCCTTAGGTCTCATGAAAAAACACCTGTTTTTTTTTTTTTTGCCACAAACAGGGCTGCAGATGGCCTGAATTTTTGTCAAAAATATCCTTTTTTTTAAAAACATAAACATGGCCGGAAATGCCACGAGGTCTCATTGCCTCTTGTAAAGCCCTTTGTAACCTCAGCTTTGCATGAAGCTATGTAAGAAAAATCTTGTTTATTTACTTATCCAGATAACAATGTCATCCTGGCAAGTCCTGCATCCACTATATATCAAGGAGAATCAGTGACTCTGCGCTGTCGACATCAGACTCAGACAAAGGAGAAGAATGCTTCCTTCTATAGAGACGGATCACTTATACTGTCAAATAACACAGTTGAAATAACCATTCAACTGCTGTCAGATAGCAGCTCATACATGTGTAAATTTGATGAGGATGAAGAATCCCAACCAATACGACTCAAAGTGGAATGTAAGTAGATCTTCACACTTACTGTAATACTTTGATTTCAAGGACATTGCGTCACAGAATTTCCGACCTGAAGTATATCCAGAGTGATTTTGCCTATGCATTACCTGAGGAGAGTGTTTATGTTGTCGTGAATTTTTACATGTGTTTGTAGTCACTTCAACCATGGTAAGGTTGATAAGGTTAAAATGGTAATTGCTCTTGATTTCCATCTTTTCCATTCCCAATCTTTAGAACTTTTCTAATTCACACTGATAATACTTACATGTGTATGTCTTTGCTCCACATTAAACAGCACACAAACCAAAGGCCAATCTGAGAAAAGACAACAGAGCCTATGCAGGACGGACCAACAGGACCCTGACCTGCTCTGTGAACCCATCATCACCTGGTTGGAAGTACTTCTGGTACAGAGGCAAGAAAACCTCTGAACCTCTGACAACACATGATGTTTTCTTCATCTCTAATGAAAAAATCAGTGTCTCACAGGGAGCCCTCTACTGGTGCAGAGGAGGAAGAGGACAGCCGGTTTACTACACAGAGTACAGCAATTCAATCGGTATTGACATGACTGATTTAAATGCATGCTTATGAATTAGATCAAGGCTGTTCCAATGTTGTCTTATTTATCTTATTTTTGTCCTGTTGAGCAGCAACAAACAAGGCTGTTGTGACCCTGCAACCCAGCTGGCCTAAGATATACTATCAAGAGACCATCACTCTTAAATGTGAAATTGAGAATGGAGGAGACACAGAGTGGGAGTATGCATGGGCATTACCCAGGCCATACCTCCCATATCATCAAAATGAATACATGATTAAAGATGCTCAGTCATCAGATGCTGGAGACTACAGGTGTATGGGCAGAGAGAAAAGTGGACAGTCCCAAACAGAGTGGAGTGATCCTTTCAGCTTGACGCTATCTGACAGTAAGTCATCGGTCAAAAAAAGTGCTATTTTATTTACTATAATTTAAGATCATCCTCACATTTGTATCTGATATTGGAGATCAAACTAACCGTACGTAATATGTTTTCAATCCAACAGAACCCCTGCCTGTCCTCACTGTGTCTCCATCATGGCTGAGTGCTGGAGCCTCAGTAACTCTGACCTGCAGTGTTAAAGATCAATCTGCAGGATGGAGGTTCTACTGGTATAAGACTGGTCATGATCCATCAGACAACGACTACAGCTATGAGCTGCTACCTGGCAGCAGCAGTGGGACTGAACAAGATTCCTACATTGTACATGGACAGACACACACAGCAGGATATGTGTGCAGAGCTGGAAGAGGAGATCCAGTGTCTTACACTTATTACAGTGAACCTAAGTTTGTCTGGTCTGCAGGTAAGTTTGTTTTGACCTAATGCTGCTTGCACAACTGAGGAAATGCATTTATCATGGTTAACCTTTGACAATTTGATTCACACCAGCTTCAGGTCGAATGTTCAGTTTTTCAGACGACCCTGTAAATTAAAAATGTGATGTTGGCTGAATGTTTGACTGAAGAGATCCTTAATAGGGTTAATATATCAGATACATTGTTGTAACTGAAATGATTTTGAAATTTTTTTTTGCAGACATGCCACCAATAACCAGATCTGGAAAATAATCAAAAACATTCACTTACATATGAGCTATGAACTTGTGTAATTTCCTTTTCGCCCTGTCGTCCATTCCTTTCTTTCTTTTTCTCATGCTTGTTTCCCTTTCTCTTTCACCCTAACCATTCAATGTCGGACAAATAATGGGGTTAACGCTATTTTGCTATTGCTTCTTTTACATAGGTACCCTATGGTCCTTTCACACTTAATAATTTCTGTTGAGGATCAACTTGACTCCCCGTTTTGACTCCCCACTTTCAATCTATTTCAGCCCTGCTTTAAAAGCTGTGCAAATTGAGACTTTTTAGAACGACTTTTTCAGATGAATGTGAATGGCAGTCTCATTCAGTGGATAAGAAAATTTCTAACTGACCACCCTCAAAGAGTTATGATGAACTAGATCTTTAAACATACATAAGGCAGTGTGCTGTCACACTCACAATTTTTTTTAATTAAAGTCTACCCAACAACCTACCAACTAGTCATCTTTTTGGGATTCAAGTGGACATTATGCACTGAGAGGGCAGTAATGCAATTAAAAGTTTGCAAATGTGTATCATAAATAATGTGTGTACTTATGGCATAAATATGCACTGTGCACAATTCATAACAGTTTCATCCTCAACAAAATAAATGATTAAATCCACAATAAACCTAAATGTTTATTACCATTGTTTAGCTCTGTTTTATTCCCATTGTTCACCTCTGTTGGTCTGACACCTTGTTTCTATTCTCCAACATCTAACATGATTCAATACACAATGAAACCAAGGGACTGTTTGCTGTACCATCTGTTCAATCACATTTTTGTACATGTTCATTTTCAGATTTTCATCCAGCAGCGTCTCTCACAGTGAGTCCTGACAGAGTGCAGCACTTCATCCAAGATTCTGTAACACTGAAGTGTGATGGAAACTCTACTAATTGGAGAGTGATGAAGTTTTATGAATATGGCTATGTGAAACAGTGTCCCTACTGGGGAACAGTGACTGGATCCACATGCAAAACCCATACATCACAGTACATTGATGGAGTGTACTGGTGTGAATCTGAAACGGGACAGTTCAGCAATGCAGTCAACATCACCGGACAGTGTAAGTTTAAATCACATTTTTTTGTATCTGAATTATTTCAACATTCCATTAGTTTTAGAATCAGACCATTAATTTGCTTTAACGTATCATTATGAAGTAAATAATCATTGCACAATGTAATGGATATAGAATAAGACTTCATTGGCTTTCAAGCCTGGGGACCATCTATTGGTTCCCTAGAAGCTTAGCTTTCACAATGCCATTATGTAAAAGCCCTACCCTGACGCACTTCGGACAATCAGATCACATTTCCCTGTTTCTTCCTGCAAAGTACCACCCAGCTGATTAAAAGGATCAAACCATCAGAAAGACACAGTTCAGCTGTGAATATATAAAGCTACAGGAGCTCTGTAGGACTGTTGTAAGTGCACAGACTGGCACATGCTCAGAGATTATGCCATGTAGGAGTACAACATCAGTCGTTAGGAATATAGTGTATATCATCGGTGTGTTGGTTTGAATCCACAAAGTCCAGCTGTCATTCAGTCAGATGACAAGAAAACTGATTTACACACTTATACACAGCACTATGAGCTTGAGTACTACACCTACTTAAATCTTAATTTTTGCTATACAATCCCACTAAAACTATTATGCAAACGTGCAAAGTTTAAAAAATGGACAAAATCATATTTTGAATACATACTTTAACCATGATTGAAAGATACAGGAAGTATAAAAGCCGGATCAATGTCAGATCAGGCTCAGCTCAAGTATGCCTCATCTGAAAAGCTTTGTTCAACTCTCATCATTGTACATCAATTTGCTCAACCTGCAGCTGATCTCTGACCAAAACTTAACATTCATTGATATTTTTACAGACAGTGAAATAATCCTGGTGAGCCCCGTCCATCCTGTGGCTGAGGGACATTCTGTCACCCTTGGCTGCAAGTTGAAGACAGAAACTGTTCTTTCGAATGTGGACTTCTACAAAGACGGACAACTCATCCAAAATGGTACCAGGAGGGAGCTGACAATCCCTGCAGTGTCAAAATCAGATGAAGGCTTCTATAAATGCAAAGGAAAAGATTCACCACACGGTTGGCAGAGTTGGACATCACCAAAGAGCTGGATGTCAGTAAAATGTGAGTACGATTAGCTGTCTTCGGGAATTTTTTCGAAGTTGTGTAACAGAGATGAATGTGTCTTTTTGTAAGAGAAATCAAGGTGTAAAAAAATAAATAATAAATGAATTAAAAATATATATATTTTGAAGAGGTTTCATTTGAACAAATATTAAAAGAGATTATGAATTATAGCTGTGACCAGACCTGAGAGCTCCTCATTTCCCGTGCTATTGATTGTTGGACTGGTTTGTGGAGTTTTACTGATTATTCTCCTACTTCTACTACTACTGGTGTGTCTGTATCACCACTACAAAAAGTCAAAAGGTGAGATATATCTCAGCCGTATGTACGTTGTAACATCAGTCCAATTTCAAATACAAAGACATGTAACAGCAGTTGTCTTTCTTTTTCTTTTCTTTACAGAATCATCTTTCATCAGGTTGATACAACACTATCCTGTCTTATTCTCAACATGACAGTACATAACAAGATCCTTATCAAATAAACCGTGTTCACTTCACTTTTTGGTCCCACCAGGTCACAGAGCACCAATCAGGGCTCTGCTACGGACCACATGATCAACCAGGATGAATCTCGATTCAAAGAAATGCCTTCTTCTCTCTATGGTCAGCTTTAATTCTGATCTATTTCCTTCTGATTAGCTTTTGTCGCAGTTTTTGGAATTTCATATCATGTTATTGAAATGATTACTATCACATTGGATTGATTTGAACTGCTCCGTAGGTGATGCTGGTCTCTATGAATCAATCAAAGGCCTTGAAGAAGCTGAACATGGTACAGTATATACCTTTTGGTTGACACCGAGCGGTTAAAAATACTATAATAACATGATCTAACTATAAGATGTGACCACGCCGTAATTCTGAAAACATCTGTATTTCAGAGGAATCAATTGATGCCACATATTCTTTGATCGAACTCAGAAACATTGGTAAGAAGAACTTTATTTTATGTAGTGAGAATTACATGTTGTTTTTGAGGTCTCCTCTAGACTGGCACTGCCTATGTTAACAGGGAAGAATAATGGACCAGAAGAGGGTGCTAATTACTTAAACATGAAGATGGAATCGTCTGGTAGTAAAGTCAAGTTCTACAGAGTTTCACATTGGGTGCTGTGCTGTGTGCTGAAGTGTCAACCTCAAACTGTATTAGAAATATTTTTGCACGAAACCAATAACCTGTAATACATCTAAGCATGCCCAGTGAGCTGTGTGGGTGTCTCCCCTCATCCAAAAAGGGAAAAAAAGTGTGTTTATATATAGGAATATCAATAGTTACTTTCAGTTACAATTGTTTCTGTCAAAATTTCATCTATTCTTGTTTGAGAATAGTACATTTAGTGCTTAGTTTAAGCTTCTTGAATAAAACGAATTTGACACCTGCTATACCTTGTGCGAGAGAACACTCAAATGTGTAACTCTGAATTTAAAGGCACTTGGCATGTCAGAAAAACATAAAGGTGCCTTCAAAAGCCAGCAGCAAATGTCTGCTGTCACACATTATTGTTCTGTATTTGCAACCGGCAGTCCAACCCCAGAGTGACTCAGCACTCACAACAATAAATCCTGCAACTCCGGTAACGACCTCAGGACAGTGGGTCAGGGTTAGGGTCAGAGCCTCTTCTTTCCCAGTAGGTACATAAAACAGGTCATAGATTACATTTATATTTGTCATTAAAAGGTCTTAAAACTATTTGATGCCTGCAGAGACTGCTGTTTAACACTGCTCTCAAGGTAGGGTTGCACGGCTTAATTAAAGGATAGGTTCACAACATTTAACGTCTGTTCTAAAACATTAATCAGGTGCCAAGCTGAACATCAAATCAGGTTTTGCTCTCTTTAATCTTTCACCACTGCTCATTATTGTTGCATGTATGTGTAAATAAAATCTGAAATGAGGCCTCTGTTTTAGATGACAATGTGATGTACGCCCAGGTACACTGCCACAATAAAGCCATGACAGACATCAGTAAGTAACGCCTCCATCCACCTGCGGCTGTTACTGCACAGTTTGTCTTGGACAAAAGCTGTCATTTCTTATCTTTATTTATTCTTTTATTTTCTCATATTCTTCTTTAACATTGGCTGAAATCTTTATTTGCAATCCCTTCTATCAGTACACTATTCCGACTGACATTCTAACCTGTAACATGCTTTCTCTGTTGTTTGGCGCACTGTGTTTGTTTTACATTGTTTCCACATGTGCTGGCAATCACATCATGGCAAACAAAAACCTTTTACTTTTCTTAGGAAAATCAAGACCTGCAGCAGAGGATGAAACTGTCTATTCTGAAGTCAAACCAGGAGCACCCTTGGGTAATAATGAAGCGATAAAATAATGTGCATGATGGAATGAGCCACTGTAAAGATTCAGCTAAATGGATTGTAATTGGAGGCAGAATGTGGTAAAGCACCATTACTTATAAAATAACCTGACATCTCTTTTTCTATTTTGGTTTTCTTTCAGGTCAATGAAGAGATCTGTATCACTAAAATCAATGAAATGGATGGCAACATAGAACCAATGACATCCAAATATCAGACAGTGTTTTGTAAAGTTAATCTAATAGCAGGTAATTTCAAAGAAATGCATCATATGATTTTAATCTTTTGCTGTAGCGTAAAGACTAATGACTGTTATAATGATTTAAATGATCCTTATGTGTGTATATGTCCCGTATTTCTTCTTTAGTGTCACTTTATTTTTTTTAAATGGAATATAGACAACTTTGTAAACAGGCTGTTCTAAAAGACAGTTTTAATATTTGAACTAAAGTCAGTTCTTTTCAGATTCTGATAAAGAAAGTTATCAGATTTATAACATTTAATTTATTACATTATATGTTATGTGATGCATCTGGACATCTAGACTTCCTTGTGCCTTTTTTTTAATGGTTTTAAGTTACTGGTTGGTTTAAGATGTTTGGACCAATAAACTTGCTCCAGCTGTAATGTAAGTTTTCAGTTGTGTTTCTTCACTTAAGTTTGTCTTAAAAAGCTTTCTGGGACAGAAGGAATGTAGATGTGCAAAAGTTCTAAAACTTAGAGAGAGCAGAGGTGCTCTTACAGCAAAGAGACTTACGGCCTCTTTTTATAGGATGATGGACCATCAGGTACATCTCTGATATTGATCAAAAAGCATAAATAATTATAAGCAAAACTGTCTTTTGAATAAGACATGAAGTCATTATAACTGAAGTTCAGGAACTAGACCACACCGCTCTCCCTCTCTAATTTGTCACCTGGGCCTATTCAATCAAACCACCTGCCTCTCATTAACGTCATCACCTGTGTTTTTTCAATTCAATCACTTGTGCAAACCTATATAGGTGAGCCTAACCATTTCTCTCCTTTAAGTCTAAAGTTCTCACAACCCTCCCCCCAGACGCACTCCTTCTCCTCTATCCTCTCTCACAGGATTACTCGGCAGCTCAGCGTTTGGCATCATCGTCTTCATCCACTGACCTTGACCCCTTTTCCTTCATCCACAACCCCTTTTATTATGCCGAGAAGTGCCTGCATGCCATGATCTGCATGCCGCTAGCAGCATGAGGGGGATGCAGTATTCAGCAGAGCTGGTTTTGAACTTGCCAAGATATGCATCCCTGGCTGTTTAAGACAGACACACTGCTTTATGTATGGAGTCCATGTTCATATGAATAAACACTCTTATGAGGTTAGAGAATTTGTAATTAAGAGTGTTTAGGGGTCCTCCAACCTCGATCCACTTTTCCTTCATCCGTCAACCTTGACCCCCTTTTTTTCCATCCACCAACCTTGATCACCCTTTCCTCCGTCCATCGACCTCAACTCCCTTTCCCTCATCCACCGGCTCGATCCCCTTTTCCTCCATCCTCTGCCCTCGAGCCCCTTTACTCCGTCCTCCGACCTCGATCCCCTTTTTCTTCATCCATTAACCTTAACCCCCTTTCCTCGATCCCCTTTTCCTCCAGCCACCGCCCTCAAACCCTAACCCCCCATCCACTTATTGAAATGAGTTTAAGTGCAGTGAAGACACAGAAACACAAGAAGGGTGATGTCATAATTCTAGGAATCAAGCTTAAAATGAGTGTTGGCCAGAAAATGGTCACTGAAAAGAAAATATGAAAAGTCTATTTACACATTGTGATTTGGCCTTGAGCCTATTTAAAATACTTTTTTTTCCTTTTTGCATGGTTGAACTGTCTGCTCTCACAGCTTCTTATCATGATGTTAGTGTGAAATACATTTTTGTACGTCCATTTCCTCTTTTTTTGTTTCCCTCAGTGGTGTCAGATGTGGTCGTATTCAAAATCACAATCCCTCCGTCATGGTTTAATGGTCGTGCTGTCTAGTGGGATGCTTTGGGAACGCTCCATGGATTTCTACCAAGTGAATGAATTTTAATTTCATAGACATCCTGACCGCGTGGGTGCACATCAGCAGTGCCGGCGTCTGTGTGGTGACTGCTATCATTGCAACACATCTTTGAACATGTAAAGAGGAACTGCAATGCGGTGTCACTCATGCTGAGAAGTTGTGGTTGTGGTTGTGTTTGCAAACACGCAGCCTGCTTACACTTGGTATCAACTGCATGATTCGTAGACAGCTTTAGGTACGTCACTTCACACCCGGCATTAGAATGCATCTCCAGTGACCACTCCCTGTTGTACACCCTAGAACAAACGGATACAATGTTTTTCCCACAAAGATAGACGTATCTTCAATGGGTGACATTTGCTGCTCTACACAATTAGGCCCAAATAGATAAGAATTTGTTGTGAAGAGCTTTTCAAAAAGTTTAGAAAGTTTCTTCTAACACAACTAGCAAAATTGAACGATTTTAAGGTGGTCCCGTGCACTTTCCCCTACGGACGGGGTTGTTCACACCAGTCCACTTGTGATCGGATCGCTCAGAATGCATGTTGACGTCAGATCTGAACAGCCTAACTAGACCAGATGGTCTGTTAATGCATTCATGCCTCTAAGCTACTGTAGCACAATGAAGTATAAGATGGGTATCATGAATCAGAAATACTTGTTCTCATCATATATAGTCCTCAAAAATGTGAAATGATAGAAATCATAATTATGATTAGCGAAGTTTATGACATGCCTGTTTTACATACAACAATTGATATTTGTTCTCTGTATTTTAAAGCAACATCGGGTGGATTTGGGTAGCTTACCAACATTTTGGGTTGGTTAGGCGTCCCAAGCAGCAACAAACAGGGAATATGAGAAAATCCAGGCTGAGGGCCGCAGGGTCTGGGACACTGAAGCTCCTTTTTTCCCCCATTCCATTCTCCTCCTCAGTCTGTAATGTCTTCTACGTAATTTCATTTTGCTGCTTCATGTGCAAAAAGGGGAAGGATGTTAAGCTGAGAGGCCATTTTTAGAAAAACATCATAATGATGAGCTCATCATGTCTTTTCAGCCTACATTTTCCTGTCTGCCAGTCAAGTCTTGCACTCGACTGGCAGACTGACACACTGTCAGTGCTGGATGTAGAGATGGGACACACTTCGCTCTGTGTGCTGGGGCTGCTCTGTGAGTACAGCAGTGAATTTACATTGTTTAGTCTCTCTGAAAGTTTGAAAAAATTATTTGATGCTTGGAATTTCCGAGACTACAATTTCAATTTGTGAAACTTTGAATTCAATAATGATAACTTGTGTTACCACAAGTTCTGTCAGTTTTGTAATGTCTAATGAGTTTTCAATATTTATTTTAGTGCTTAATAAACTCCTCAACTGTGGACGTGCTGAAGGTAATTACTCAAGCTTCCTTGTTGTCTGTTGTTCTATTTATTCACTCCAAGTAGTTTCACACCTACTACATCACTCTCAGTGGCATCCTCTGTCTGTTCCTGTCAGCGCATGCGTCACTTTAATCCTTGCATTACCGCAGATTAAGATATGAAAAACAAGTGCTTCAAAGTGTTAACTTGTGTTGTGGTTGTACTTTATATTCTAATGTTGTGTATGTTTGTGTTAAGGTCTAGACGCTGTACTGACCGTCAAACCAAACTGGCCCACTTTATTCAATCAGGAGTCAGTTACATTCACATGTGACTTAACAGAAGAAAAGGACACAGACTGGAATTACACATTCACCGGGAATGGTTCACGACTTAGTGTCTGCGGTACAGAAAAGTCCTGCTCATATAAGCTAATGAAAAACAGCAGCGGTGACTATAAGTGCACTGGTCGTCACAGGAGCAGAAATCTCACAGCAGAGAGTAAGACTGTCACTCTAAATGTCACAGGTAGGTGATCTGATGTGTATTTTTCTAAATATGTTTTGCTGTGAGACTTCCGCAGAATGTTGAATTCAGTCATTATCTACACGCTGTCGTGCATATGGAGAACTGGTTGAAGTCCACAAAACATTTACGGAGCTCTGACAATAACAGCTGAAGTCAGTGGGGACTTGTTAACAATTCAAAAACAAATACATAAAGTGGCTCCATACAGCTTGTCCAGTGTAATCCCCTAGATACACAGTTGATTTGAAGAGATGATATTTACACCCTTGAAGTGTGGTCAAGCTTGCGCACAACCCACATAAGGGTTGCACACTAATATATAGCCTCGCAACTGCATTAAAGACTTGCTCAGGTGCCCACTAGGGTTCCCCACCACATACTGCTGGTGCCCGTTTTTTTTATTTTCGCTCCTGCCCCTCAAACATCCTCAGTCCACCCTTTTAGGTTTTGTTTTTGGTTGTTTTCACACAATTTAAATACAAATAGTCGCCCATCTAATTCAGTTGTTTTGGGGAATGTTTTGGGTGAACTTATCCTTTAATGGTTGTTGAGATTAAGATTCCAAACTTTACAAATGTTTCATTTAGCAGAAATTTGACACCTCTCAGGTTCCTCATGAGACTGTTGATTGACAATTGATTAGCCAACATATTTTGAAATGAATGTATTAAATGTGCAGGAGCCAAACACTGCGCTCCACCAACACGACTTGACTTCACTGTTTTTCATTCTGTGAAATCGCTTTTTAACAGTGAACAGCCGGCCTGTCATCACTGTGTCTCCATCATGGCTGAGTGCTGAAGCCTCAGTAACTCTGTACTGCAGTGTTAAAGATCAATCTGCAGGATGGAGGTTCTACTGGTATAAGGCGATTCCCAAGCTATCAGACAACAACTCCTACAGCTATGAGCTGCTACCTGGCAGGAGCGATGGAACTGAACAGGATGTCTACATTGTTCATGGACAGACACACACAGCAGGATATGTGTGCAAAGCTGGAAGAGGAGATCCAGTGTTTTATACTTACTACAGCAAACCGAAGTTCATCTGGTCTGGAGGTCAGTATGTCCGTTTATCTTTTCTTTACCTTAACATGTATTTTGTAATCAGGGCATCATTGGAAAAGAGAGCCTGCTCTCAATCGACCTTCCCTGAATAAATAAAGGATTTGTTCATTCATTCACATGATCTTTTCATCACTCCTAGTTCTTTTTGTGCGTAGTCCTAATCGAACCACAAGCACAACATTCGCACAACATAAAATTGTATGTAACTGCACCTGAAGAAACGTAAATTTGCACCATGAAGGTAAACGTAAACGTAAAGTTTCAACACATCTGTGAAGAAATGCACTTTGCTGGCCTTTATTCTGTAGATTCAGCTGGAGCCGCCACTGTACTGAGAATGAACATTGAAGGAAGTTTGAAAGATCATTTTAACTGCGCTGTCCTTAATCTCATCATATTCCTGCAATGTTATTTTGCAGATTTTCATCCAGCATCGCTCAGAGTGAGTCCTGACAGAGCACAACACTTTTCCTCTGAGTCTGTCTCTCTGAGCTGTGAGGGAAACTCTACTGAGTGGAGAGTGATGAGGTTTACCAAAGCAGATCATCTGTCCAACTGTTCTGACTTTGGGACGGTGAATGGATCAACATGCAACATCCATAAATTCAAGAACAATACAGCAGTGTACTGGTGCGAGTCTGGATCAGGTCAATTCAGCAATGCAGTCAACATCACTGTGCAAAGTACGTACATTCTTGGTGATCATGTGTAAATCAATCAAAAATAAATAAACTTGTAATTTTTCTTTCCTCTGACTTCTCATGTCAGTCATAACCCGTCACCATCAAGGCTTTTCTATTAGGGAGGTTTGATTAATGTAAGAATAACAGCAGAATGTAAGTGTATGTGTGACAAATGTGATTTTCTTTCACAGATAAAAATATTATCCTGCTGAGCCCTGTCCATCCTGTGACTGAGGGTCATCCCGTCACTCTTGGCTGCAAATCGAGGACAGAAATTTTGGTCTCTAATGTGCTCTTCTATCGCAATGGAAATCTCATCCAAAATGACAACAGAGGGCAGCTGAATATCTCTGACGCTTCAAAGTCAGACGAAGGCTTCTACTGGTGTGAACACTCAGGAAATGTGTCACCGCAGAGTTGGGTGGCCATCAAATGTGAGTATGATTAAAACTTCCTTTTTCAAAATCTGTTACAGTCACTTCAAAGAAATGGTGTCGAGCACATCACCTTCCCAGAAGTAATGATGGCTGGAAATGTTTTTTCAATAAGTGTCTCATATAATCTAATAATGAGCACAAGTGTGTACAGCTATGATAAGTAGTTTGTCTTTTATAGCCTCTGATCTGTAAACTACAGAAAACATTTAATAATTCTGACTTTCACTGCAGTGTCCAGGCCTGAAACCTCTTCAGTTACTCTGCCAGTGATCATCATGCTGGTTTGTGGGATGTTACTGATTATTCTACTGCTGCTGCTGTGTTGCTACAGAAAGTCAAAGTGTGAGACCTTTAACTTCTAATATTTCATTGATTACAATCTGATTATTTAGAAATCACAGATCAATTCTGAAGTCCTGACATGAAATATAAGTGAAATCAGTTTGCAATACCAGACAATGTAATGACAATTACTGCTTTTCGCCCCACAGATTCACTCTTTGCCAGGTCAGTACAACACTCGCTACTCTCTTGAACTTCAAAGCAGCAATTGTTCCCTTATAATCCCGACTGTTCTAACAATATGTTTTAGGACAATGCCGTCCCAGAAAACCAATCAGGACTCTGCAAACCAGGACGAAACTCAACCTAAACTGAGCTCATCTCATCAAAGCGGTCAGCTTTCAAAGATAATTATTATTGATCATTTACAACCCAATCTCCAGAATGAATGTTGAAAAAAGTACACCTGCGCAAAACCACAAAAAACGTAATTATGTTGCATCTTTGGATGTCTTTTCTATTCTTCTATTGTCATAACAATGTGCTTATACTCCAGTTAGGTTAACACTTGGTTACTGTTGAGAAAAGATCCTGGCTTGGCTTGAAATATCTGTTTTGGTTGCCACAATCATGGCTATAAAGTAGGGCTGCCCGATAAATCGAATTTTCATCGTCATCACGATATGAACATGTGCAATAAACACATCGCAAAAGACTGCCTGACACGCGATGAATAAGAAAAAACATTTTGTTTACATGCTCCACGCATGCACCTTGAGTATGCCAACATTTAGCCTATCAGACGGAGCCCTGGATACAAGGGCCAATCAGATGAAGCTCCAGTTAGCCGTTAGCTACCCTGACAAAATTAATCAGCATCAGCTCAGTGGTGGTTGCCAGGTTATGATGGATGAGGGAGGAGAGAAATGCGATGAAAATGTGGTTGGCGAAGACCTTGTGGTGAAAAGAAACAGCACTTCTGCAATATGGACTTATTTTGGATTCAGGAGAGATGACGTGTTCCAAACACAGGTACTGTGTAAAACATGCCGAGCAGTTGTTGTAACTTCTAGATGAAACACAACCAACCTCCATCACCACCTGCAATACAACCATAAAGACCTAAACCAACAATTCAAAACTTGCGTTAGCCATCATTGACTGTAAAGTTAATAATATGCAAACTTCAATATTTGTTTATTTATCGCAAGTTATATCGTCATCGCAATACTGAACCGTGTTATGGCACATCATAGATTTTCCTCATATCGTGCAGGCCTACTGTAAATTGCCCTGAGGTCTCGTTAGATAGATAGATAGATAGATAGATAGATATGGGACGTATTTTTGAAATGTCTATACGGTACTTTGCCTATGACACGTACATATTATTCAATGGTTTGCGGAAATGTTACCTGCCAACATTTTGTCCTGGAAACTGGGCTGTTAATTGTGAATTTTGATCTCATCAAACTTATTCTCGGTAGGTGTTTTTTTTTTTTAGATAATTGTTGTCGTTAAAAACCACAATCCATCCAACTGGCACCAAAATCACCCATCTAGTTATCTTATCAAACATTGATCAACTCATCTAGCACAAGCAAACACAATCAGAGATGGAATAGTTTTGGCCCGTTTCACATTGTTTCCTGTTGAAGAAACAATTTGAAAGCTTTTTTTTTCTGTCTACTTCTAGACAGAAAAAATAAGAAGAGCCCTTACATTACAATACTAGATAATAAGACATTAAAACAAAAAACAAAAATACCCTCAATACAATTTGCGCAACACTCAAATAATAACAGAATTCGGTGGGTATCAGGTAAATTGAAATAATCAGTTTTACTGAGGTGAAACTTGTCTCTATGAATCAATTAAAGTCCTCAAAAACACTTGAAATAGTAGTTAATTTATTTACACAGAACAGTCAGAAACACTGAAAGACAATTGACACTGATTTAAGATGACTGATCATAGTTGACATTCTAATACTGTACATTTCAGGTGCCGATGAATCCAATGATGGCATATACTCTTTGATTCAACTAAAATACTTCAGAAATGAGGGTGAGTATTCAAAGTACAAGCAGTAAGTATTATGGTTAATAGCAGGCACGTGCACACATAAGGCCCAAAGGGTGCTTGAGCCCCTGCCCTTTTTACCTCCTATTAAAAAGTGCCCTTTTTGTGTGTTTTTTAAAATGAATAAATAAAATCCTGTTGTGCAAAGGGATGTCAAAAAAGCGGTATAAAAACGCCACAGTTATCTACTGTATGCATTTCGTATGTAATATGGTGCTGTAACTGTCTGCTGGCTCTGCTCTCTCTCCCTACAAACGGTCGCTACTTTCAAATTAAAAGCCCCCCGCTAAGAACCCAGTTCTAAACTCCAATGGGGTGCAATGTAAAGCTCTTATTTTGGAGAGAGAGAGAGAGAGAGAGAGAGAGAGAGAGAGAGAGAGAGAGAGAGAGAGAGAGAGAGAGAGAGAGAGAGAGAGAGAGAGAGAGAGAGAGAGAGAGAGAGAGAGAGAGAGCGAGAGAGAGAGAGAGAGAGAGAGAGAGAGAGAGAGAGAGAGAGAACATTGCTGTTCCTACTAAAATCCACAGTAGTCATTTCTTAGTTTTGTCACATTTTAGATGTGTAGCCTGTATTTCTAGTTTGCACTTGCCCTCCAATAAATAGCCTAATAATAAACCAGTGTTTTATTGCTATTTAAGAATTGCAGCTGAACTGCATGTCTTCCAAACCTCAGTATTGTGATAATGTGAATACAATCATGTTGACAATAACTTGTTGACACAAAAGAAATGGCAATTGCATATCACTCACAGCTACACAGGATACACAGCTAAGTAGTTAGCTTTCTATTAGTACTTTGTTTATTAATTTTACATTAATCAATCTATATATTGTGTTATTAAGGCCTGAAAAAATATTGCGCGCGCACATACTGCCCTTTTCTGACTTTGAGCCCCTGCACCTCTATAATCATGTGCACATCCCTGGTAAATAGATCTTTTTGAGGTTGGCAATGCCTGAATAAAAGAAAGTACGATTTTGTTCTCCAATGCAAATGATCACTTTAACAGGACAGCACGATAAACCAGAGGAGAGCTCTGTTTACTCCACTGTGAAATTGGGATCAGCTGCAGGAACTGTCGGTTATAAAAGTCCATCAAATATTTTGTTTAAGATCATTAAAATAGACCCTGTACATAATTACAGGCCTGCATGGTTCAAATCACCCCAGTGATATCAGAAAAACTGTTTGGCATTTCACAGGTAAACTAATCATCTCTCTCTAATCATTTCTAGGAAAATTGTCTCCTGGATTAACTGGTGAAACTGTTTATTCTGAAATCAAACTCGGAGCAGACCTCGGTAAACATGCTGCCATATAATGTTAATGTAGTGATTTGTGTCTTTAATTATAAGCAACTACATATTTAACAACCTTTAATCTAACCTTTTAATCTCTGCTTTCTCTGGTTTTCTTCCAGGTCCATGAAGAGTCCTGCATTTGTCACATATAATGAACTTACCTTTGTCTTTCCAACATGGTTTGAACATTTACAAAATTTGCTTTGTGCCTGATGGTTATTCTGCTCCTTTAAAACTTTTGTCTTTGACCATTTGATACAGAAATAACATTGCTTTTTAGTAGTTATGGCTTTTATGTAATTTTCAGTGAAGACATAAAATCAGGAATGTTGTAAAGAAACAAAAATACATATTACATCTTGTCATCCTGTCAAATGTTGTCTTTTTGCGATGCTTCCAAATAAAACATGGTAATACTTGTTGAATGTTGTATTTCAATTGTTTTGTATGTACATAAGATAGACAGTATGCCCTGTATACTTATTTTTGTAGTACGCTGTTTTTTGCAGTTAGTTTAAAGGAAATCAACCCACTCAATGTCCAAAGGGTTTTCTGTGTTGTAAAGATTGCAATGCCCTCTGTAAATGTGGAATATATACATAAAATGTAGTTTTTTCTGGGGCTGAGACATATGTCTTTTCACATGAGTGTCATACTGATTCAAATATTTCACATCATTCGTTTGAGTTAAAGAAAAGCATTTTCTTTTCAAGCAGTATATGCAGGTGCGAAAATCCCATTTCATAGTTGGGGGGGGGGGTCAATAAACAGTACAATTTTAGAGAATAATTCCAGGGGGGGACAAGGAATAAAAGTTGTAGCCTGTCTTTTAACAGCATCTTTTACCGCAATTTGAGGCTTTAGTCTCTCTATCTCTCCAACAGGCAGGCAGAAGACCTTTCTTAGCACTGGCTGAGTCCACCTGCACATGTCTAGATTTAAAACAAAATGATTGAAATCAAATTAACATGTACACATGCAATGAATAAACTAATTAGCAGGCAAACATCTAAGTTTGTTTATCAGATTTCTCATAATCAGATAACTGCCTTTTTCCAGATGAAAGATATCAGATTATGCTATTCTCTCTCTCTCTCTCTCTCTCTCTCTCTCTCTCTCTCTCTCTCTCTCTCTCTCGCAGTGTTGCACTCTTGCACTGTCAGCATGTTCAAATCAAAAGTTTTGAATTTTTTTATCAAAAGTAATGATAATTACAATAATTGCATTATACTGTATTAGTCCTTACCCTACCTGTATACAAGTTCTTGTTTATTCACCCAGCAATATAAAACAACAGTATTAGGTGGAAGGTGGCAATAATACACTTTATGTGAACACATCTGACATAATACCTTTGTTCACTGTTCTAACTTCCACCACAGTCCATTAAGTATCTTTACAAGAGTTAAAAGCTCCAAACAATCCCAAAACTAAAGGAAATACCTTCAAGAATAATCCAACATGAACCAATTTCTCAAAAATATATATTTATTGTGTTGTCAACAAACATCTGACAACTATGCCACAAAAATGTAGGCCTATGTATTCTAACTCTCTGTAAAACAGTTTTACAGATAGAGAGTTCAGACAATTAACTCTGGATAACTGGATAAAACCTTGCTGTAAATAAATCTAAAATGTCAGTAATATCTGATTCTGACATTTATATCCAGACAGTCTTTTAGAATTACAATTATTACTACTCTTGCTCTTGTCCTGTCCTCTCCCTCTCCTCTCCTCTCTGTCTGTGACTATCACTATCTGTATCTTTTAACTTAGCTTAACAACACTCGTAATTGAGTAGGCTTTTGAAGCCTTAGAGTTGACTCAGTGTTTATATAGTAATTGTTCAGTGTCAAGCCTGCTTTGAGATTGTTGGAACACATCAGCCACCCCCTTCCTCATTTTTCAAAAAGACACAACGTATAGATGTTGCATTCAAAGCCACAATAATGATAGCTGTTTTTATTGCAGTGTTATTTACTAAGATGCATGTAACATACAGTATAACTACATAACAGTTTGTTTGCACAGTTACTCCAGAGCAACTTGTTACTTGTAGAAAAATAAAGGGGTGGTATCTTATCGTCTGTCTTGTCACACATTATCTTGGTGTGAAAAGGAAGTGAAGTTGAGGTCAGTCATGTCAAACTGACATGCATTGCCTTGGCTTGTTTTTTCTAAGGCTCTAGTAATGGAAAAATCTTCTTAAAAGACAATTAAATTTAGTGTGAACGCTGTATGTTTTATCATGTTTATTACAAAATATTGGATGTTGCTTGTTCACTTCTGTTTAGGAGATTATCAACATTAAACTTCAAATTCAGTTTGTTACACGTGTGTGTGGGTGTGTGTGTGTGTGGCAGGAGCTAAAACGTCACCACTTACAACACAGACACCACTGTTGTTGTGCTGCCGTTCCTCCACGGTTCGCATGTTCAGTTGTCTTTCTGTTTTAGGTAAATATACTTCATTAAAATGAATTATTATTGTTACCGCAATGTTTACTTTTTGTGCCTAAACCTAACCAAAAGGCAACAGTTTAGTTTAAGTGCCTAACCCTTACCAATCTGTGACCATTTTTTTGTGCCTTTACATAACCAAGTAGTTTTTCTGCCTATACCAAACCAAACCAAACCAAACCATGCTGTTTAGTTTTTGTGCCTAAGTAGTTATCGTGGCCAAGCCCAACCAAATGCAACTGTTTTGTCTATGTGTGTAAACCTAACAAAGTAGATTTGGTGCCAAACCTTTTTATATGTTTATTGTGGCTTAATTGAGTTTTGGGTCAGAACCCAATCTGGTATTTAATGGCCCCAATCCTCATCCATACAAGACCGAGGGTTTTGAGTTAGATGCCTTTTAAACCAGTTAAGAACTGGTAATTAACTTGACAATTTATTTGTGCCATTCTTGTTTGGTCTTATATGCAAGGTCTATATGATGTCTTGTGCACAAAATGTGTGGCCATACTCAGGAAGTAGAAAAAGAGGAAGAATAAGATGTTGTTGAAAACATTTTGTCACATATTTATAAGACATGTTAGTTCTGTCTTGCGCAGTTCTCTGTTTCTGTTCCTGATGAAGTCTCGGTTTTCCTGTTCATACAGAGCAGAGTAAAAGCGTGTCAGTGTTGGATGTGAGGATGAGTCACACTTTATTCTGTGTGCTGCCATTGTTCTGTGAGTACATCGGTGACTTTGTTTTAATGGTAAAGGATAGGAAAATTTTGTAACAAGAGCACAGTATGAGATACCTTTCTCTATCTTCTGCCTGATGAGCTTTCTTCTTTATTATAGTGCTGAATACACTCCTGTACTGTGAACACACTCGAGGTGAGTCACCAGTTTTCTTTCTGCCTTTGTCTTTAGTCATTCAAAATTAATTTCCACCTACTTTGTTAGTGTGGATACATTTATAATCTCTTCTCAAGCACCAACACACAGGGCTAAAGAGTGTGTCATGCATGTGTATCCTTGTTGGTTTCTAGACGCCGAGCTGACCTTAACACCCAACTCATCTTATTTATTTAATGGAGAGTTTGTTACCTTCATATGTGACATGAGGGAAGGACTTGACACTGACTGGCAGTACAGAATCAACAGGAACGGGCAACACATTTTCTCCTTTAATACAAACAACGCGCACTCACTTCAACTGACGCCTGACTTGAGCGGTGATTATCAGTGCATTGGTCATCACAAAAGCTCAACAGAGTTTAATAAGCAAAGCAATAATGTCACTCTATCTGTATCAGGTAAGATATCAAATATGTTTTTTTTTACTGTTTTATGTTTTATGGTTTTATGGTATGTAAGAATTGTCTGCATTTTCTTCTGTATTCTATTCCTGTAATTAAGAACCACATAATACAGTGTTTCCTGTTCCCATGAACATGCCTGTGTACTTAAATGGTCATAAGAAATGTTGCTACACAGTTACGACTTCACTTTTAGCTGACTGTTTTGTTGTAACAGGCAAGCACAACAGCGTAAGCGTAAACACGGACGGTACAAGTTCACTGTCAGTTAGCAAAAGCTACATTAAATGCACAAAGTGTATGTTGCAAAGAAAGTTCTCCAGTCGGTTGCCTGTACTACTTCACAGGATTCGGTTCTGTAAGTCATGTATACAAATGCAGTGCCTGCTCAAAACATGGTATTTTGCACAGTGAGAGGTTTACAGATCCAGTCTTAAGCGCAGCTCCGATAACATCAAACTTGTGTAACAGTTTGGGTTTGCGTATCTTAGTTAAGCTTCTATTTTATTATACATGAACAAAACTGTGTACACACGTATCCCTGACGTTATTGTTGAGTTCAGAAGCAAAAAATTAAAGATTAATCTAATTCAAGGAAAAACAAGATGTTGTTCGGTGACGCTGCTCCCCTTGTTAGTATGAAACCCAGCAGGTCTTAAAGGTACATATCACAATTTCAACTGTTACCAATGTTTGATATGCATCGCGTTTCCACAGCATGTTGTTACATCACGCTAATCTCCATTTTGTTGAAAGCTGCTTCCCCATGAGATCACGTGAGCTGGATCACATATTAGCCTAGCTAAGGTCTGCAGAGCCATGCAGCAAGAGTACTGAAGCCACTCCTCCGCTGGTGCACAAGCAGTGAGTAGCCCTTTTTACACAGCCTCTCCGCATTATTTCCGGAGCGGTGGTTCGTCAATTCTCCGCCGATGGTGATTCACACAGAGCGAAGCATCTCCGCCTTCACGTGTGTTATTCACACAGAAAGCCGGCGCTGTGGCTCCTAAAGAGGCGTGGCGGTACACGTCATTTTGATGACGTCGGTGTTTCCCCAGGTGTTCCCCCAGGTGTTCCCCTGTTAATCCAAACCCGTGGACAGTTTACAATCATATGGATGCTGTTATAATGTGTAGTGATTGAGATCCTGACCCACCAAACATCCTGGAGAGTGACGGAGTTAAGTTTTTCGCGCTAAATTACATAATTATACATAATCACCATCAGTAAACAGGACGCTGTCTGACTCTGTCACTCGGCGGGGACGGAGGCCGTTTTCTGGGGGAAAGTTCGCGGTGATTTATTTTCGTCGCAAACACTCGGTGAGTTCAAGTTTTTTGCCGGTGACAGACGCTGTTTTTTGAGCAGAAATGTGAGGAAGAGTCGGGAGGACGGACAGGAGAACAGACACTTCTCCACGTACAGCTGTGGTATTTGTTTTCCTCATATAAGTTGCCAAAGACAGTTACAGTTACTACGTTACTTTTGTTCGGTCCTGTAACGTTACTTTGTGGGGCATTTCTCTGTATTTAGTTGAGCGAAGGACCTGTGCAGTTATCAGACTAGTCAGACTGACACGCCACTGCTCTGCGCCTCCGGATGATCCGTTCACACTGGGACGGCTCACCAATAATGCGGCCCTGATACTACCTCCAGAGGCGGATCAGCGCTGGAGCAAAATTTCCCCCCTCTCCGCATCTAAAACTTTCACACAGGGGAAGGTGCGGAGAATTGGCGCAGGATCCCCGCATGCAAAGGGCAGTGTGAAAGAGGCCAGTTTTAGGTTCACACATCACATTTTCCAAATTGCACCAGATTTGGCCATGCATTACCCTGGGTCCTCAGCAACAAATCTGCCATGTTTAAAATAGTTCTAAAGATATGCAAACAACATACTGATGAAATCACATTCCTTGCTTTATATTTGGATGTAACAAATGTACTTCAGAAAGATGTTTCTTGTATATTCTAGCACACAGACCCAGGCCAACTCTGAGAGCTGATAGGACAGCTATACCAGTAGGGGGCGCTGTGACTCTGATCTGTTCTGTGGAAGGCTCTACTGGCTGGAAATATGAATGGTTCAGACGTACCTCAGACTCTGATGAAGAAATGGTCCTAGCAGATGGGAAAGGAATGGAAAACCTCATCAGCGTTGCACAAGCAGGCATCTACTGGTGCCGGGGAAGACGAGGAAACCCAGTTTTCTTCACAGAGCAAAGTGATGTGTCTCGCATTGAGATAACTCGTACGTTTTTTAGAACAACATGCATTCATCATATGTCTAACAAGCTTAGTACTGAAAAGTATCAAGTTTTCTCTGTCAATTCTTTTGATTTCTATTTGAATGTTAACTGTGGTGTGAACAGTGCCCAACAGGATCTCTGTGACTCTGCAACACAACTGGACTCAGATATTCAGTGGTGAGGCTTTTGCTGTCATATGTCAGATGGAGGGAGGAGGAGACACTGAGTGGGAGTATGAGTGGAGAACAACCAGCCCAAACACACCTCCAGAACACAGTGAATACAGGATTAGCCATGCTTCTGTTTCCCACAGCGGACAGTACTGGTGCAAGGGTAGGAACGACCTGTACTCCTCTACCAATTGGAGTGTTGCCCTCCCACTGAGAGTATCACGTAAGTCAGACTGTCTTTCATTTATAATGTTTAACGTTTTTTGTGTTATTCTATATGCCTATCTATAAAAACATGACTTTTTTTCACAAAAATGAACAGCTAATAAACCCAGGCCGACAGTTAGAGCCAACAGGCAAACCATACCAGTTGATGGCGACGAAACACTGATCTGCTCTGTTGAAGACCCTGCTGAGTGGAAATACTACTGGTTCAGACGTGCCTCGGTTTTTTCAGAAAGTCAGCTGATTAGAGATGGTGAACCAAACAGCGATATCAGTATCTCACAAGGAGGGATCTACAGCTGCAAAGGTGGGAGAGGAAACCCAGTTTTCTTCACAGAGGACAGCGATGTAGTCACCATTGAGAAAAGAGGTGATTGTTACTGTACCTGTCCACAAGATGAAATGTTTTTACGCTTCCCATTCGTTGTCTATGTAAGCAGTTGCTTAAAAGTTGAGGTCTAGTCTGCTTAGGGTGACCAGATCTGAACAAACCAAGTGGGGGACAAATAGTATGTTTCTGTGGGACAATGCAGGACATGCTACCAATGTAGAAGTCATGTCCATCAAGTAAGATTTGATTGACATAATACAAAGTGCATTCCCGTGATGACTGCCCTCACTGTTTTTTCTGCAAGCCATTGGATTAAAACACAGTTACACTAGAGTGTGTCAAACGCATCTGTCCTTCAGTGGTTTGACTATTGAAAACTATATTACCTATGAAAATGTGGGACATCAGCTAAATACATGGGACACCATCTAAATAAATGGGACACAGGGACAAGGGATACAAATACTCTGCTTTTCTAAATAAAGTGGGACACCTGGTCACCAGAAGTCTTCTAAATGCAAATGAAGGGTGCCTCCCAAGACTCTGTAAAAAAAACCTTTGAACTACACATTATCAATTGAAAATAAATGTTACAAGAAAACCATATCAGCGAAACATTTTGGTCCACCATGTTTGACTGGTGTGAAATGCCAAAACAGACCACCTGTGAATATCATTCCTCCAATCAGGTAAGGCCAGTACGTTTTTGCGGGGTTGTCAGAGGGTGTTTCTCTATTTGCAAATCCTCGCAGAAACTCTTGTGTGGAGACATATCAATAGTGCTTTAGTTTGGACTTATACAGCAAGCAGATGTAATGCTTTCAAGTTTCATCTGTTTATTTTCTCTTCACAGTTTCCGACAAGGCTGTTGTGTCGCTGCAACCCAACTGGCCTCTTATATTTGGTGGTGAGATGATCACAGTCAGATGTGACATACATAGATACTCTGAGTTGGAGTATTTTAAAATGGATTATATAGACCTTGAGCTGGAATATGAAAACGCTGAGTGGGAGTATGAAAACACTGAGTGGGAGTATGAATGGAGCAGTCCCAACTCAGACACAGTCCCAACAAGTGATGAATACAGGATTAGAAGCGCCACTGTGTCCAACAGTGGAAACTACAGGTGTATGGGAAAGCTGAGACAGGACTTGTATTCCTCAACTGAGTGGAGTGATGTCATCACATTGACAGTTTCATGTAAGTTGGCATTTGCCTGCACTGTATTTTATACATGCATGTCACTTTCTATGACATTGAGATCTTGCTGTGGCAATTGATGACATGCCGTTACAGAAATAGATGTTGGTTCTGTATTATCATATAATATAACCGACACAAAAAAGAGATGGCTGTGTTTAAATTGTCCGCATTGTTAAAGTCTGTTTGACTTTGTTGTTGAGCTTGTATTAGCAGCGTAATGCAGTAACTTAAAAAGACAAATAGCAGAGCAGGTTTTGTACTGCAAATACAAAACATGTACCCCTAAACTCACCAACTCTTTACTCACATTACGTTACACCATGACAAATGCCTGCACACCAGACTGGGCAGGCCAAACGGGAAGCCTACACAACCCTATTGTTTGAGCAACTTACACAATGCCTCAGTATTGGACTGTTTTCTCTATTTGCAATTTTTCTGTCAAATTAGTGATGATATCTCTCACTTTGCTTGTTTTGTGTATATTTGCATGTGTTTTCCTAAGTTGCAGTATGTTCAGTTTTCAGGGTCACCGTAATAATGACTCTTTTTATGTCTTTTTAACTGAACAGCAAACAGGCCAAAGGCTAACCTAAGTGCTGACAACAGAGCCTTCTCAGTAGGGGGCAGTGTGACCCTGACCTGCTTTGTGAACCCATCAACACCTGGTTGGGAATACTTCTGGTACAGAGGAGAGAAAACATCTGAACCTCTGACCTCTCAACTCTCAGCTGGACCAATCAGAGTCTCAGAGGAAGGAGTCTACAGGTGCAGAGGAGGAAGAGGAGAGCCAGTTTACTACACAGAGTACAGTGATCCAATCACTATCTACACAATTGGTGAGTGGCATTGAAATATAACACATTTTCTAAGAAAACCAAATCTGTGGTAATGATTGCTGATTACGGAACATGGCAATAACCATTCATATAATATGTTTCACCTTTTTTGTGTCCATTTTGGTTAACATGATCAGTTACAAACAAGGCTGTTTTGACTCTGCAACCCAACTGGTCTGAGATATACTCAGGAGAGACGATCACTCTGCAATGTGAGATCCAGGGAGGATACACTGAGTGGGAGTATGAATGGACAACAACCAGCTCACACCAACCTCAAAATGTAAATGAATACCTGATTACTTCGGCTTCTCTATCAGACAGTGAAAACTACTGGTGTAAAGGCAGAATGAGAGGAGCCCAGCAGAATTCAACACGGTGGAGTAATTCCTTAAAATTAACAGTATCTGGTAAGTAGGTACAGTTTTATTCACACTATAAATTCATAAAAACCTTCAGGTTGTTGTGTTAAATCTGTATCACTCAGCAGTGCATGCTGATCCACCACCAAGTCTAGGCTATACATCAAAACATATTTTTGTCCTGAGAAAATCATTCTCCAACAGATACACCGGAGCCTGTTCTCACTGTGTCTCCATCATGGCTGAGTGCTGGAGCCTCAGTAACTCTGAAGTGTGAGGTTGAACATCCCTCTGCAGGATGGAGGTTCTACTGGTATAAGACTGTTCCTGATCCATCAGACAACTCCTACAGCTATGAGCTGCTACCTGGCAGTAGCAGTGGGACTAAACAGGATTCCTACATTGTTCATGGACAGACACACACAGCAGGATATGTGTGCAGAGCTGGAAGAGGAGATCCAGTGTATTACACTGATTACAGTCAACCTAAGTTTGTTTGGTCTGCAGGTCAGTCCGTATGTTTCTTCTTTCCTTTTCTCAAAAAGAAGCTTTTGTGTTTTTGACTCTGTCAGTCAAATGTTGGCTCGTTATTAGATTCAAAATATCTGCGCCTTAACAGCACCACATTTTTTATTGTTCACCGTTCAGCTCAGACTGGCCTATCACAGATATATAGTGTATAATTTGGCCGATATGAAAACTGTTTTTGACGGAACACAAATCAGCAAAAGATACTCGGGGGGGGAAAATATAATCATTAAATTCCCAGTCAAGTCTATTGTTTCAGTGCACTTTAAGTTTCTCGTTTAACTGTAAAAAAAATCTGAACCATATTACGCACACATCACCCAAGTATTTGGTATTTGAGGAACCATTAAAAAAAACTGTTTACGTATATATTCTTTGAATAAGAAAATATTGGCCAATGTATATCAATATTATATATTTTTTTTTTATTTTACATTTTTTCACACCCTATTATCAGTATCAGCATGGGCACCAAATAATTCACTGTCAGTCAGGCACTAATTTGAAGTAATTATCTTCTAATTTGACACACTGCTATTGTGAAAGCAACATTACTCAGAAATTGGCATTTTGTGCAATTTGCACCTCTCCACAGTTTCTGAGTGCAATACCACAGGTCTGCAGCAATTGCTAACTACAAACAAAACTCAGCACTTCATAACAATGTTATGTGTTGAAAACCTGCAAGCTGAAGTATGTCTATAACACTTTGATCTACCCTTTCACTGAAGTTACATAGCGCAAAAACAAGTGATAGGGGGCAGAGAGGCAGAGACACTATTTAACCTATTACAAAACACTGTAGCATCAAAATGATTTTGAAGCTGTTATATTAAAGTAAGAAAGTCACATAATGTTACTGTAAAGGAGACTATAATCCCCACAGTGGCACAGATGGACAAACCGGGAAAAAGTTAACTCCTGCAACAGTTTATCCAAAGCGCCACAGTTTTTTTCAAAGCATTTAATGCGCAACGGTTTGAAATGTTGTAAGCGCAGTAAAATTAAAGAATGTGTTGGATTGTTGTCTTTTTAATCTTATAGTATCTGTATTTATGGTTTTACTCTTTACTAATGTTGTGTGTTTCAGATTTTCACTCACTGGCATCTCTCACAGTGAGTCCTGACAGAGCTCAACACTTCACCTCTGACTCTGTCTCACTGAGCTGTGAGGGAAACTCTACTGAGTGGAGAGTGAAGAGGTTATCACCTGATGACAGATACCTGTCAGACTGCACCACCTGGGGGACAATGAATGAAACTACATGCAATATGGACGGATGGCAGAGCGATGCAGTGTACTGGTGTGAGTCTGGATCAGGAAAGTTCAGCAATGCAGTCAACATCACAACAGGATGTAGGTTTTCATTACATTTCCTCTTCTATATTCAGATCAATTTGTGATACATCTTGCTTTATTATTGTATTGTATAGATAGTCATTGAGATACCAATAAGTGCATTTGTCCATCCATTACATGAGGAATTTTGATAACTAACTAGTTAAAGGAGTCATCACCCGGAAATCGCAATTTCTCTCGTTAAATCATGCATATTGGTGTTGGACCTCTGTTGTAACTTGCCTGAAAAGCTGGGAGTTTGAAAGTGGCTTATTTTTTTCGCTTTGGCTCTTCTTCTGGACAGGAATAGCGCACAGTAGTGCGCGTTCCTAAAGCACGAGATTTTGACTCTGCTCCTGTGGTGACGTTACCACAGGAGGCTACTTGCATAATGCATCGGCCCACAGCCGTCCTCAGCCAGAGTGAACACGCCGAATCTGCTTATTTCTCTGTCATTTTCACGCCATACATCGTGACCGCCAGCATTAAAACTCAGGTCTTACATGTAAAACACGAGTGTGAAAAGTAAGACGGAAAAAAAAAGAATTTACCATTCAGAGACATCCTGCTGTAAACGTGTCTCTTCCACCGTCTCTGCCTCTTCACTCTCCTGTTCGGTTTCCGACTCTGGCTCGTACATAAATGCCTGAATTCTGTAAGGTTCGTCATTTAGTGTGTGCGCCATGACAGGGGGCTGTGTATGTGTTGGAGTCTGTGTGCATGCAGGCTCGCCCCCCCATTCTGGCTCTGTCCTTCCTGCGGCCAATCAACGCGCGCCTCATTACATATTAATACAATGCACATCCGGACCGGTCAAAACCTCGCGCATAATCTCACGTGAGAAAGTCGTGGTATGAAAAAGTGTCAGATCAAGCTCTATGTTTGATTTTTTTTAATTTATTTTTTTTCTAATAAGTTTTAAGAATTGATCCAAAGCGATCCAAGAGGGACTGGATATGTAAAAAACCAGGTGATGACTCCTTTAATAGAACTACGTTTAGCCTTTGATGTAAGTCATTTGTAAATATACAATCTGAAAGTCAGGTCTTTCTTATTGATCATATGATTTAACTGTTTTACAGTTGTTATCCTTGTGAGCCCTGTCCATCCTGTTACTGAGGGAGACTATGTTACTCTTGGCTGCAACTTGGGAACTGAAAAATTACTTTCCAATGTCACTTTCTATAAAAATAACAAACTCATTAGAAACAACTACAGTGCGGAGTCAGACGAAGGCTTCTACAGATGTGAATATTCAGGTGTTGTGTCACCAGAGAGTTGGATGTCAGTAAAATGTGAGTATGATTGAAGTAAACAAATCATTGTTTCAGCAATATCCTCTGTTTTAACAACAAAATGAAATGTATTCATCATAAGATCAATCGCTTTTCCTTTATGATGGTTTGTCCCCAAAAATGATTATGTTTCTAAAGGGGCATTAGAAAAGAGCACAAAAGTCACACAATTAGAAATCAACGTTAATGCTGATGATGTTTTCTGTTCTTGTCTGTGTTTTTACACATCATCAATCTGCTTTTGGTCATGCTGACCATTTAACCCTTGTTTGGGGTTCGCTCTTGTGTAATCCTTTTATGGATAACATTCTGATTGCCTGCCTACGGGTCGTCCAGCTCATTTGCATGACAATGCAACCACGGCCAGGCAATGTAAACATCTCCTCAGTTCAAATTGGTATACCAGAAAGCTTAGATTCTAGTTATTCGATTCATGTAAAGTGTTTAAATATACAACCGTATTTGGCAGGTATAATCAGCAAACCATCAATTGATACAATAGTGATGAAACAGCAACAAACTTGCATCACATATGCTTTTTTATGCCATACTGAATATGTCCAAAACTCGCCATAATGCTGTCATTCAGTGATGCTACTAAGACGACCGCTGACCTCAGACCATGATTGACACCTCATTTGGCCAGATAGGAGCTTATATGCCCTCTCTGGAGCCTACAACAGCCAATGAGTGATTGCATAGCAAGCAGACCCACTCTCTGTTACCACCTCTCTCTCCTGAGCCACTTACACACCAGTCACCGGATGACTGTCGTTTAGCCAATATCATTTCAAAACTGGAAATATATAGTTTAAGTGGGGTTTCTAAGGCCTTAGACTATTATTTTATGCAAGTTTACTGTTTGTATAGTGTGTTTTTCTACTGAAGCAGAAGCAGCACAAAGTAAGGGTAAATAAAGAAATAAAGAACCTTAATGAGTTTATGCTTCTGTTATGCTTAAGCAGCTATTTTTTTCAAGCAATGAATATATCTGTGTGTTGAAACTCCTGTAGATGAATACCAGAAGCACCCAAAAATTTTTGACTGTAACCTTTGAAAAGAGCCCAAAACCATGCATGACCAAATGGTTCAACGACAGCTTTGAATTTACTTTGGGCGGGAATGGGATTGGCGAATAATTTTACATAATTTTACAGAACAGAAACAGGTTTGCATTGATAGATATTCTTTATCATGCAGCTTTCAACTCTCCGATTCCTGTGTCACTGATCATTGGACTGGTTGTTGGCATCTTACTGATTGTTCCCCTGCCACTGTTACTACTGTGTTGGTACAGAAAGTCCAAAGGTGAGATGTTTTCTTTTTAAAAAGATGTAACATCATATTAAAAATCACAGAGGAATTCTGATGTCATGACACAAAGTAATGGTTCAGTTTGCAAAATAACATCCCTTATGCGTAATAATTACTTTCTTTTTTATAGATACATGTTGTCACAGGTTGGTACAATACACTCTTGTCCCATCTTATACATAACAAGATTTAATAATTTGATAATTTTGTACTTCATACATTTCTACATATTACTACTACTACTACTCCATTTTTTGTATTATTATATGCTTCAGGCTCATCAGGTGTCAGGGAACCAATCAGAGCTCTGCTACAATTCATACCGTCAACCAAGACGAAAATCAACAGCAAGTATACTCCTCTCTTCTTCATGGTCAGTCTTCCATTTAATCACGAAAGCTTTCACAGCTGTTTTTATCTAGCTTCTTAAATCATATCTAATTATTGATTTAAGAATTAAATCCGAAATTACTAAGAACTGTGCTACGCTGCAGACATGACTAATTTTATGTTGTCTTGATTTTTATTGATTTAAAGGTGATGTTTGTGTCTATGAAACAATCAGTGGCGCAGGAAACACTGGAAGTGGTAATGTATAAACTTAGTCCAAACTGATTTCAATGGAGTGATTGCTTTTCAAGCCATTAAAAACATTTTAATTACAGGTGAACAGTCAGATGAATACAGACATGTCACATCTCAGATTCAGCTCAAAGGTCTTGGAAAGATGGGTGTGTACACAAAACATGAAACATGGAAAATAAAATTATAGATTGTTAATTAAAACAGCAGTCTCCAAATGTTCATATTTGACATGGCACAAAAGTATTTGTATGACTGAATAATCAGACTCATACATTACATTTCAAAACTGCAGGCATTAATCCACTCCTCTTGTTAGGTTAACACCACAATTTGGGAACCTGGCTGAAAGGATTTGCTCCTATTCAGCCAACGAGCATGGATGAGGTTATCCAATGATGTTGGCTAATAAGGCTTGGTTGACAGTGGATGTTTTAAGTCATCTCAGTGGTGTTGGATGGGGTTGAGATTAATCTGTTCAGGCCAGTTTTTAAAGTTCTTTCACATCAAACTTGGAAACCACTTCTTTATTTACTGTTCTTCATGTTGCAGGCCTTTTGACAATAGAAAGGACCTTCCTTAAACCCTTGTTCAAAAGAGCTTGAAGCAGGCCATTGTTTAAAATAACATTAAGATTTACCTTAGCTTGAACAGAACCATGAAATGCAGCCCCACATTGGTATCCACACACTTTGTGTGTTCATTTAATGTTTGTTTTTTTCATTTTGTTTTAACAGGAATGCGTGATGATTCAGCAGAGAGCTCTGACTACAGTAACATAAATCCAGATTCAACAGGTACAAATATTAACACTATACATTTATCTTCAAGATCATTTGCATTTGAATTCCGTTTTTTATTAGAACTGTATGATATCAGCACTATTAAATACACCAGAGGTATATCTATATATGTGTAGATGAGTATGGAGGGGCAAAAAGAATTTGTGAAAAATGTTATGCAATCCTTGTGGCAGTATTACTGAGAATTGCATTGATCATGTTTTGGAAAAGTTGACAACAGTTTCAACAGTATATATTGCAATTGTGTTCCAGGTTCATAAAGAGAAGTGCATCATCAGCAAAATAAGAGACGTGTGGACAACAACATGTCAACATTTATGTTTGAATCGTGCGTATCTGACTTACTCAGCTCATGCCATCCAAACATCAGATGAACAATATTGTGAGCAATTTGACAGCATATTGTATGAAAGATATTTGACTGTGTTGTGTTGGTTCATTTTCTGCTGATTTCTGCTGGATTTGAATTTGTGTTTATACTTGTTTTTTTGTGTTTATACTTGTTTTTTATATAAATGTTTTTATTTTGTTGCATTTATGTAATAATCTTCCAGGTTAGATGGCTTGTAACTATGTTAGTGTATTTTCACATCAGTAATGGACATTGGTAGGGTGGTTTGTCATCGCCACTCTTGTTTAACTTGTATAGATAAATGCCTTCCTCGACTTTAGGTTTGTCCCACTGTTATCCTGAATCCTCAATTTATCCCAATTGTATCTACTGTTACCATAGTATATGATTTATCTTGATGAGTAGCCTATGTGCCCATATAGCAACATGCCAAATAAATAAGGTTACTAAATTCAGATTAGTTGAGGAATCTCTTGAAAATGTCAACTACTCAAGTGATATGCTGTCATAGATATACATTTGTTTATAATAATAAAGTGATTTTAATTTAAATATTATATTCTAATTAAATAAATTGTCAGAAACTCTACTGACAGCAAGTTTATTGATGCCTAAAAAGGTCAACCACACTTTTAAAAACACAAAATAAAAAAGTAAAATACATCCAGGTGAAACTAAAATACAGAAAGTCTCAAACCATTTTCAGAAGACAGAACAAAACTTGTAACAGGATGTGTTTTTCACATATAATACATTAATTGATGTCAATATGTAAGGCGCTTTAATCAAAAACTACAAAAGATGCCGACTTTCAAATCAACTGTTTCAAGGCACAAATTATTTAGTTTTTTGGAACAACAAACAATAACAAAGGTGTCTACAAAAGCAAATAATTAAGAAAACAAAAGAAGAGATACTGAGCATACACATCAAAACATTTCACTTATTACATGTGATAATCTGTAGAAGATTCAAACCATATGATATATTTATTTCATAAGACCTGCTTCAAGATTAACTTTCACAAGATGCTGTGTGGTATTTGGACAGCAGATGTGCACATAATGATAAAATAAAAGCTCTAAATACAAGCATGTAGTTTACCATGTTGTCAGCCATTCCATTGGTTTTGTTGATGGAGATTTATTTATTGACCTAGAAGAAAACCAAAGCAAAAGGTAATCTGTACTTCATATAATGTGACAGTGACAGACCATTTCTGAACCAAATGTTTTACATTTATATTTTTTACAAAGTCTATTGTACTTGACTGTACCTGCAGCTGATCTTCTCTGTACATTCATGTAAACAGCGCTTTCTTCTGGTTCTTCATCCATCCCTTTAAGAACAATAAGATGACTGCATGAAAACCAACTTCCTGTACTTTGTTTAGACACTGCTGACCTATAAAAGAGTTCTCAACTATTGCATGTTATTCTCACCACACAAAATAAAGTACTGCCTCTTTGCAGCAGTTTTGTAGGACCAGTAAAAGAATATGACATATCATTGGATTTATTTGAAATGTAAATATATTTTAAACTCAGAGGACTATCAAGCATAAACTGTACCATGTCCTGCTTCTTGGCGGCTTCTGACTGTTTCATAGAGACAAACATCACCTATAGAGAAATAAAAATCAAGACAAGTTTAGTTGATGAGACAAACTGAACATACTCAGATTTTTTGGATCATTTAAAATACAAATATCTAAAGGTTAGTTTAACTACTTACCATGGAGAAGAGTGGAGTAATAATCATTCTCATAGTCCACATGATCTGTGTTGGCAGTCTCAGACTGGACTGGTCTACAACAGGTGTCAAATACAATACATTTACATTTAGGAACATAAAAATGTGTTAATGTTTTGTTCAAAATGAGAGGAGAGAGTTTTATACTTACCTGACAAAGCATGAATCTGTGAAAAAGACATTTGTTGTGAGATGGTTGTTATACTGCTTTTCTATCTCATGAGATCAGAGTATGTGTGTGTATTTGAATAATTAAAAAACATAAACAGAAGAAGAAATTCTCACCATTGGACGCTCTGTAGTGAAACAAAACGAGCAGAGGAATAACAAGAACGATTCCACAAACCAGCCCAATAATCAACGGTACGGCAAATGAAAACCTTTCAGGCTCTGTTGCAATAAATAGTAAAAAATGAACTATTAATGAACTGCTTTCATGGCATGTTTCTAAAACTGAATGTGCTGAATCCAACAAGTGAAGTTGTCTGAGACTAGAACTAATTCAGTTCAGTTTTTGACTTAAAGGAGAACTTCGGTCGATTTAAACATGCAGCTTCATTGCTCAAGCTACCCTTGACTTGCCAGTACCGAAGATGCAAACACATTTGGTCCAGCCATTACAGAGCTCCGTGAACGTAGATTTAGCATTGAACGCTAACAGCATGGGGTCAGAACTTTACACTGTGTTTTAAGCATCTTAACATGCTCCACATCTCACACCAAAAGTTATGCAACATCAGCAGACACCTTACAACACAGCACTGTAGCGTGTATGACTCAAAATGAATAAAAAAGTAGTTCAAACAGTGTGTTTGTGCAAGCAGCCACATACCAGTTTGTTGACATCCGCGTCTTCCGGTAGCTAGACCAAACTAGTCAATCCGTCGAGCGTGCGCTTACTCCCTCACTGGCGGAGACGGAAACGTATTCCAGCATTTTCGTGTTTCTGTTCGTAATGTACATGTCCATGTTACAGCCTGTCATGAGCCATGAGCCTTACAATAGCCTGTTAAGCCTGTTAAGTGCACACTCAGTGGATATACTAGTTTGGTCTAGCTACCGGAAGACGCGGATGTCAACAAACAGGTAAGTAGCTGCTTGCACAAACACACTGTTTTAACTACTTTTTTATTCAGTTTGAGTCATACACGCTACAGTGCTGTGTTGTAAGGTGTCTGCTGATGTTGCATAACTTTTGGTGTGAGATGTGGAGCATGTTAAGACGCTTAAAACACAGTGTAAAGTTCTGACCCCATGCTGTTAGCGTTCAATGCTAAGTCTCCGTTCACGGAGCTCTGTAATGGCTGGACCAAATGTTTTCGCGTCTTCGGTACTGGCAAGTCAAGGGTAGCTTGAGCAATGAAGCTGCATGTTTAAATCGACCGAAGTTCTCCTTTAAGTTATTCCACAGACAAAAACACAGTTAATAATATGTAGCAATTATTAGATCATTTTTTATTCACCAATATTAAACCAAACAGTGGCTCTAGAGAGGCCAGTAAAGCCTACACACATTGACCTTAAAACTGAAGTACAGATCTCCCTTAAACCTACAAAGACTTAATGCATGCTACATCCAGTCCTCATCATTATGAGTTGAGGTTGACACTGCTAGCATGCAGTAGAGGTTTAATTCAATAACTTACTATCTTTATTAATTGAAAACATTACTTGAGACATCACGAAGCACAGTATTGGACAAAACTTTTAAAATGTCAGTGTCTTGTATTCCTCAACACACAAGGGGATAATTTATATTAGAAAAAAAACAAATGTAGTTAAACCATACTCTGTATAGTGATGTTGACTGCGTTGCTGAACTCTCCTGATCCAGACTCACACCAGTACACTGCATCACTGAGCAAGTAAGTGTTCAGTTTGCATGTAGATCCAGTCATTGTCCCCCAGTAGGAGCAGTCGGACGCAAAGTGGCCCTCCACTAACCTCTTCACTCTCCACTCAGTAGAGTTTCCCTCACAGCTCAGTGAGACAGAGTCAGAGGTGAAGTGTTGAGCTATGTCAGGACTCACTGTGAGAGACGCTGATGAATGAACATCTGAAACACAACATGTGATAAGAGGTCAAACAGACCATAAAATCACCCAGTAAGGTGAAAAAAATTAAAGTTTGACTTGATGCTACTGAGACAGTAAAGATCACAACAGTCAATGAATTTCTTCCATTTTAGCAGCATGAACATACACAGCCAATTATTTGTCAACCACCAAGTTACTGTGTGTTATTGCCAGAGTTGATGACATGACAAGAAACAGACTGACCTGCAGACCAGACGAACTGAGCTCTACTGAATTCAGTGTAATACACTGGATCTCCTCTTCCAGCTTTACACAAATATCCTGCTGTGTGTGTCTGTCCATGAACAATGTAGGAGTCACGTTGAGTTCCATTGGTGCTGCCAGGTAGCAGCACAACATTGTAGATATTTTGTGATAGTTCAGGAGCAATTCTAAACCATAAGAACCTCCATCCTGCAGATTGATCTTTAACACTGCAGTTCAGAGTTACTGAGGCTCCAGCACTCAGCCATGATGGAGACACTGTGAGAACAGGCCGGGGTTCTGTTGGAAAATGATTTTTCAGAATGAAAACATGTATAGAAGAGGATCAAATACAATGAAAACATGTATGTTAACTTGTAAAAATCAAATGCATCCTGACCACCATACAAACTGGAGGATTTGCATTTAAAATATATACGAACCAAAACAGCCTTTTAATGAGCTGTATAATCTTCACTTTGAAAGAAATGTGATGTGACTTACTGTCTGATACTGTCAGTTTGAAGGGATCACTCCAATCTGTTGAAGACTTTTCACTTTTCTCTCTGCCCTTACACCTGTAGACTCCACTGTGGGATGCAGAAACAGGACTAATGCTGTGTTCATTTTGATTTGAAGGTATTTCTGAGCTGGATGTTTTCCATTCATACTCCCACTCAGTGTCTCCTCCATCTTTGATCTCACATCTGAGAGTGATCGTCTCTCCTCTGTATATTTCAGACCAGTTTGGCTGCAGAGTCACAACAGCCTTGTTTGGAACTGTTCATGTTCAAGAATTCACAGTAATTAAACAAAAACGACAAAAACTTAAATCCACATCAAACATAATGTCTTTAGCTTTATCAATCAATAATCATGAATAGATCATACATTTGCATTCTGTTTCCAAAACAGATGTCAAACTCACCATTTTTGTTGATAGTGATTGGATCACTGTACTCTGTGTAGTAAACTGGCTCTCCTCTTCCTCCTCTGCACCAGTAGACTCCTTCCTCTGAGACTCTGATTGGTGCAGCTGAGAGTTGAGAGGTCAGAGGTTCAGATGTTTTCTCTCCTCTGTACCAGAAGTATTTCCAACCAGATGATGATGGGTTCACAGAGCAGGTCAGGGTCACACTGCTCCCTACAGGAATGTCTTTGTAATAAGCCCTCAGTTCAGCCTTTGGTCTGTTTGCTGTTTGATTTAGAACAAAGACATTAAAGAGGAAACTTATAAATTAGTGCAGCCCACACAGGTGAGAGATACATGAATTGTTAGACTAAAATTTGCATTAATATTAACACTGAATTTTCTGACCAATGAAAACATATCAATTTAAACCTGGCGAAGGACCTCTCTTTTCCTGTGTTTCTTTTTCTATAATTTTTAAGTTGCACTACTGAATGCTAATTTTGTGAAGGCAAAATCTTTTTTTCATTGTTGAAAGACAACTGCATTCGGACAGTGAAGGTCACAACAGTGTCCCAGAATACCCAAATGCTTGTAGCTTTCCACAGGATGCATTTAGTACAGAGAGTCGACTGATTGGCTGCAGCAGTAA